>NC_142880.1:73669469-73820984 GCF_051225735.1 Oryctolagus cuniculus | reverse complement strand
GAATTTGGAATTGAGACTAATTGTCATTCTGCTGGACTTATCATGTGACCAGAGGAGAGCTGACTTGGGCAACTTTGCAGTCCAAATTGGGCAACGTGCAGCAAATGCCAGAGAAAAGTAGTACAAGAGAAGAAAAATACAGCCCATGGTTCCTCCTGGTCTTGCAGGTCGGGTTCCAGCATTTCCAGAGTCTGCTTATCCTTTAAGTTTCATGAGATGGTGATGATAATGATGTCTTTTTATTTTTACAAATTCTATTTACTTATATATTTGAAAGATGGAGAAAAAGAACATTCCTAACTGCTGGTTCACTCCTTAAATACCTTCAGTAGCTGGGTCTCAGCAGGGCTGAAGTTGGGATCTGGGAATGCAATTGGATTCTCCCATGTTTGTGGCAGGAACCCAACCACTTCAGCCATAATCTGCTGCCTTCCTTTGTATTAGTAGGAAACCAGAATTAGGAGCAGAGGTTGGAACTGATCCAAGTACTCTGATATGGTATATGGACATCTTAACTACTAGGCTGAATGCCAGCCCATTATTTTCTTAATAGTTTGACAAAAGTTTCTGGTATTTGCTACTAAAAAGATTGACTAACTCATTGTAGATGAGCTTTGAGAATCAAAGCATATAGCATTTGGAACACTTTAAAAGGCATGAAGAGCTATATAAATATTAACTATGATTATTATTAGAAATGCCCTAACCTAAGGAGGTGAATATTAAATAGGATAGGGTAGTAGACATTCACTCAGATGGAGATAGTATCCTGAGTTAGAACCTCTTCAATGTGCCATGTTCATGGATACAACTCTGATCTTTCCAGTAGGTTTTGTTTTTAGTGTAGTGAGAAGTGACAATAAATTTGGTCTAGATGTGGAGGAAAGAAGTTCTGAAAATTTGTGGAATAACTTAATTTAGCATATTTAAGTCAAATACTTTGTGTTACCCAGTTATTTCTCAAAATGATCCAGAAAAATCCAAAGCTATAATGGCCTAAGTGAATCAGTAGATTCTAAATTTTCATATATGTAAATGGATCAATTAATGCAACTGAAATTAGTGATTAAAAATAAAAGTTTAATAGTAGTTGTTGGCAAATATATTCCTTTTTTCTTATTTAGTTTATCTGCAACCTACAAAAATATGTTTTATGTATATGGTTTCCAATCAGAGGGAAGCTCCATGCTTGAGTTCCTGCCATCTACATGAGAGAACTGGATGGAGTTCTGGCTCCTGGTTTTTGGATGGCCCAGCTCAAGCTGTTGCAGACATTTGAGGAATGAACCAGTAGCTGGAAGCTCGATCTCTCTCCCTCTCTCTCTCTCTCTTCTCTCTTTATTTTTTACTCTGTCATTCAAATAAATAAATCTTTTAAAAATCTTTGAATTTATATGTATATTTGATGTGATAGTTTGTATAGAAATAGCTGATTTTTATTAAATAATTATTTACATGAGTTGGGCAACTTAATTCTCACCTCCACCCTAAATATAATCTCCATCTTATAATGAAGAAATGTGAAACCTAGAGTGAATTTCTAACTTATTCAATATCAAACAGGTAGTGTTTGACAGAGCTGACTTACACTCTGTTAATATGACACCAAAGCTCATTGCTGTTTTTCTAGGTCAAGAACAGTCAAATACCAAACTATTAGCTTATTTAAAAGCATAATTGAAATAACAAATGTTAGCAACATGTAATTTCTCATAGTGTGGAAATTTAAGATACACCTGCTGTGTTGAGAGGAGTGTTTTAATTTGGGTTTCCAAATGAGATCTGGAAGCAAACATTACATGTGCTAGGTTTGTAGGAAAGGATAATTCCGCAATAGCAAGAGTAGGAAAAAGGGAGAAATGAAGGAAGGAGGAAACAAAAGCCAATATAATCTGCTCTTTGTATCCATAGATTCTGCATCCTTGGATCCAAACAATCACACAGATCAAAGATATTATAAAAGAAGTTACTTCTGAACTAACAAGTACAGATATCTTTGTTGTCATTATTCCCTAAGCAATATAGTATAATAGCTATTTACAGAGGTTTATATTATATTAGGTATTGTAAGTAATATAGAGATGATTTGAAGTATCCAGGAGGATGTGTTAGATTATATGATATTACTATGACTTTTTTTTAAGGCACTTGACCATCTGCAGATTTTGGTATCTGCAGGGGTATTAGAGCCAATTGTCAATGATGCCAAGATATGACTATAGTGGATGGTCAATTTCTGAGCTGGCCACAGCTTAAAACACATGCACACACATAGGCACGCGTGCACGTACACACACACATTCCTCAGGCATACAGAGCATCTTTTGTACATACCATTCCCAGAACAATCTGATGGGGAAATAAAGTTCAACTGCTGATTCCTTTCCATGTCCTGACTCTCATTGGTCAAAGTTTCACCATTCCGCATGCCCTCCGTGGTCAGATTCCACTTTTGTTCCCTGAGTCCAGAAGTTGTGGGTGAAATCAAAGCTCACCACAGTGTGAAGGGACCACACCTGCTATGGGTTCTGACACAGAAGGTTGGTTAAGGTGGTGCTGAAGCCTGCTTCTCACCCTGGAGGGATCCTGAGACAATCCACAGCATCAGTATATGAAGTCAGGGCAGCAATTTCTGGGGAGTTCCCGAAAGCAAACCCATCAAGGCCTAGGAAATGGGTGAACCAAGAAGTCTGGGAAAACTCATAGCCAGATCTGTCAGTGAGAACCTTCATTGTATTTTGAAGTGTAAAAAAGTGCCTGGTAAAAAATTCTAAAAAAATCACAAAAAAATATGACTCCCGCACCCCTTGTTAATAGGTTAATGATTATTATCTGCTTTTTGTCTTGGATTTCCTTTATTATCCATCATTCCTAATGAAACCTTGAAGTTTTAGAAGTAACATTAGGTGTGGGAAAATCATGGTTATGGTGTCAAAGCAGGTTAAGTTACCACTTGGGATTCTGAATCCCATATCAGAGGGCCAATTCAAGTCCTGGCTATTGTGCTTTGGATCCAGCTGCCTGCAAATATGCTTGGGAAGCAGCAGATTGTGGTTCAAGTATTTGAGTTTCTACCATCCACACGGGAGACCTGGATGGAGCTCCTCATCCCTGGTTTACATTGTCACAGTCTTGGTCTTTGTGAGCATTTGGAGATTGAACCAGCAGCAGATGCTTCCCCCCCCCCCCCCGCATGTCAAATAATATTTTAAAAAAGAAACACAAGGAAAAAAGCTCAAAACAATACCAAACAAAACAAAAATCCTAGCCTGCAATTTGGGAAAGATTAGGAATCATAATCTGGGACGAACAGGCGGATAGCATCATTTATAAATGTCCAGGGATTCATCTCCATTTGAGAAAAGATGCTTGCTATTTTTAAACCCTTCCAGTGACTTCGCCCTTCTGCCTCATTGGAAAGACAGTACCTTCCGTGACACAGTGCCCCAAACACTGCTGGATGGAATAGATCCAGAGATACTCTCAATTCTCCAGACCATGTTTGACCACATTTCTATTGTTGTTGGATGAGTCCCATTGCAGGATTGGCCAGAGCTGACCTTTCATAGTTGATACATTCTGAACAAGGCGCCCATGGCTCGAGGTGTTAGGATGTCAGCCAACTTGAAAGAAATATAATACTAGAACACAGTGTATTGTTAATTTTTTTCTCTTTAGGTAGGTTTTCAAGAAGAGCCTAGCAGTGAGAAAGTTCAGTGGGGAGGAGGAAACAAGAGGAAAGAGAGGAAAAGGCATATTCTATAACCTTATGTTCTTAGGTCACCTTTATAGTGAGTAGCAATCATGATAAACTGCCAGTAGCCTTGTACACAATAAGGTGGAGAATAAATGAAAAGATGAAGTGTTCAGTTTGTGTGGGTGAAGAAACTGTATGGACAAAACTTCTTTTCCTACCTAACATCTACCACAAAACACAGCCGTGACGAAAAAAGTTCCCATACTGGGCAACTCATGGTACCTGGAAGCCTCATTTACTTAGTATATGCCTTTCAAAACTTTACCACATTTTCTAGTTGTAAAACTATCTGTTAACTTTAATTGTAATTCCCTCTGGAGCTGGCTGAAGCTCAATAGCTAAAAAGGACTAAAATTCAATAACAAAAAGGTCAAAATAGAATTACATAAGCAGGGCAAGCTTGATCAGTTTGGAATTGGCTCAAATTTTCATCTCATTCTTTCATGGCCACTAATTTGAGTATTTCTTAAAGTTTAGGATAAAATAATTTCTAAAAAATGTAAGAGGCGGAAAACGAAGTTAATGCCCAATATTCCATCATGATTTTTTTTAAAAGCCCATAGTAAAACTTGACAATACATTATGCCCCCTGTAATTTTCTCTTCAGACCTATAAGAATTATTTGAAACCTTTTTAGTTTCTTTGTGTCTGTTCATTTATTGGTATTGGGAATATGGAAAGGGTCAAAAATCACACGGGTTGAAGACCAAAACACTAGTATCTGACTATGGTTTATTAATTATTCCCTGGTAAAAATTAAGTGCTAAATGTAGCGTGAATCATACTCCTGTGGATTTTATGTAAACTCTGACTCCGTGATTGCCCTCCAGTTGAGCAGCACACAGACAATAGCATTAGTGACTTTCTTTGGCAAATGGTGATGCTCTTCTACATTAGCAAAGTACTTCACACTTCCCCAAGATTCACTCTTCAATAACTGTGACACAGGCAGGTCAAGGAATAGTCCCATTTTACAGATAAGAAAACTAGCCTAACAATGTACAAGAAATGATGTACTAGGACTTAAATTTGTCTAAGGCAACACATTTGTCAGTGTGAGACTCCAATGGTTGTAAAACAGATGTTGTGAATCACCAAGCTGCACACATAAAAGGTTTGGAGGTTAATGGATCCTGTGAGTGAGTTGTTCCTACTCCATAAACTAGATCTACTCAGCTGGTATTCTAGAATTCTAGCACAACCTTTGCTGAAAGAGTCATAAACATAGGAACAGACAATTCAAGTCACGTGTGTGCCAGTATATTTATGTGCACATGTATATACAAACCTATATTCAATAAGTTCATACTTGTGTTTCTCTCTCTTTTTTTTTTTTTTTTTTTATTTTTGATAGGCAGAGTGGACAGAGAGAGAGACAGAGAGAGAAAGGTCTTCCTTTGCCGTTGGTTCACCCTCCAATGGCCGCCGCTGCAGCCGGCGCACCGCGCTGATCCGATGGCAGGAGCCAGGATCCAGGTGCTTTTTCCTGGTCTCCCATGGGGTGCAGGGCCCAAGCACCTGGGCCATCCTCCACTGCACTCCCTGGCCATAGCAGAGGGCTGGCCTGGAAGAGGGGCAACCGGGACAGAATCCGGCGCCCCAACCGGGACTAGAACCCGGTGTGCCGGCGCCGCAAGGTGGAGGATTAGCCTATTGAGCCACGGCGCCGGCTCATACTTGTGTTTGCTTTGTCAGTCAACTATCATTTTTTTAAAAAAGATATATTTATTATTCATTTCAAAGTCAGAGTTATAGAGAGATAGGGAGAGACAGACAGAGAGATATTCCATCTGCTGATTCAGCCCTCAAATGGCTACAATGGCAGGAGCTAGGCTGGTCTGAAGGCAGAAGCCAGGAAATTCTTCTGGGTCTCCTATGTGGGTGCTAGGGACCAAGTACTTGGGCCACCTTCTAATGCTTTTGTAGGGACATTAGCAGGGAGCTTGATTGGAAGTGGGGCAGCTGGGGCTTGAACTGGTGTCTATAATGGATGCTGATGTTGCAGCCGGCATACCTGCTATACCACAACACTGGCCCCCCGGCAACTATTTTTAAAATTTTTATTTATTTTCATTTGAGAGATAGATTAAGAAAGAGAGAGAAGGAAATAGATTTTCCAACCAATGGTTCACTCTCCAATGCCTGCAGCAGCCAGACATGGGAAAGGCTGAAGCCAGGAGCCTAGAACTCAGGATTTAAGGACTTGAACCATCAAGATGTGCATTAGTAGGAAGCTGGATTGGAAGGCAATTATATAGCAGGTATCGAGGTCTTGAACCAGGGTCTCTGATATGTATTACGGACATCCAAAATGGTGATTTAACTTCTGTGCCACTGTATACCCCATCAATCATATATTTTGTGTAAGATATTGTTCTAGGTGCCAGTAAACTTGTTCTGAACACTAGTAGAGTAAATAATAATAAAATAAATGTATATTAAATCCACAAGATACAACTTTTTGTCTCTGGCAAAAGGAATTTCAAATCATAATTTAAAAAAATCAAAATGAACACTAATATCCCACTGATGTAGACATAAAGTACTAGACTTCTTGGTCATATGTATCAAAAGCATTCAAATTGTGCACTGTTTTGGAGCAGGCAGCTGAACTTCTGGGTGTCTATTCTAAAGGCAGAAAGACTTAAATTTTGGGATGTATTTAATAGCATTGTTTTAAAGAGAAGAAACCTGTAAACTTGAAAGTATAATAGTGATAGTAATAATAGCAAAAGTTATTCCATCATACTATATATTGTGATATATATCACAGCTCCAAGTACTTTATATATATTACTATATTTAATACTTGCAGCAATTCTATGTAATTAAAACTGTTATCATCCTTACTTTGTAGACAAGGAAGCTGTAGCATAGATAAGTGAAGTGATTTAGCAGAGATTTACAGTGAAGGGTAAGACCAGTATCTGATCCAGATAGCTTGCCTCCAAAGACCACTTCTAACCAGTTTGCTTAATTCTGGTCAGTTGATAATGTGGTATGCTATTCAGCTATTAAATAAGGTAATAGGAAAAAGCCCAGAAGAGCATATTTTACAATGTTCATAATAGTTGTCTGACACATGAAATTGGGAGTACTTTTTACCATTTGCATTTTCAAAGAATTGTTTAATATACTTTATATTATTTTTTGAATTTATAAGTAATAAATTATTTAATGGAGAAAAGGAGCCAAGAGAAAATTTTGTGTTAAAACAGTAACAAGAGAAACTCAACGAGACTGCCTTCTCTGGCTTTCACTGTGATGCACTGCCTTTGAGTATCCACAAGCCAAATGTGAGAAAAGCTTCCTTTTACAAAGTTTCAATAGTCTAAAATGTCCTAAATGCTCATATTATTCTTCCAGTGCAAATCACACATATTGTTACAATGTGAGCAACAGCATATGAGTGTCTCAAGTGAGACTGAGAGGACTAACTAAAATACCTAACACTTTTATCAAGGAAAGAAGTAGAATTAAAGCCTTGGAGATTGATGATGAGCCCTTAATTTATTATAATGGACATTAAAACAACAATGCTTTCAGACATACGAAAGCACATTGAAGATGACTTTGAAACTTTGCTGGTTTCTATAATCATTGCTTTATTCAATTCTGGATATGTTAACAAATATTAATCTCCTTCTTAGTATCTACGTTAATTGGGCATATGGAAATAATGGATGACAACCTCAAGGAGTCTTGGGTGACAGCTTGAAGCAATGGGTATGACTTATTCCATCAGATAAAACTCTCTGAATATGGCTTATCCACTCATATTACTACTGAGCAGTAATATCAGAAAGCAAGCTTCAAGCTCATTTTTGCTTTCAAAAATAGCATATCAAGAATGAGTAAAGCACTAGTTAAATGGGATAGCTGGCTCCCTTGCAAGAGAAATGTGTAAGTCTGAAAAAGATGTCTGTAAATGGAGCACATAATGTAAACAACTGAGATTGCATGGGGAGCTCACAATGTCGAGACCAATGTTGTAACATTGAATTATATTTCATTTCTATGTAGACATAAAAAATAAAATTTAGAGGAGTTAAGTAAGTTACTATCAGAGCAAGAGCTACATGCTAAATTATTTAATATATCATTAAGGTGCACAAAAGCAGGTAAAGGCTAATTCTTACTGCCTGTCCTCCCTATCTCCCCCAAAATGAGACAAAAAAGGAATAATTGGTACATCCTGAAGGGATTAAAGAAAAGCTGGTTTGATATAAATGCTACCTTCAGAACCCATCCTTCAGTAAGACCAGATTCTGGCCCATGAGATGTACCACAGGGTTCCAAGCCTGGACATGACACTCTGTATTGCTAATGGAGAGTGCCAATCTTCTATTACTCTTGGAAACAAAAATAGCCTAGCATGGCCCTTCTGTGAACCTATATGTTGGTTCTATATCCAGAATACTGCTTGGAAGATCACAGCAGTGGTCACTGGGTCAATGAAGGGCCCGATGATTCCCAACGCAGTTGGCAATTGGTGCTCATTGGAGAATCATTTGCTGAGTCTGACAGCAACCTTTGGTTTTGTTTGCAGTGGGGCACCTCTGTGAGGAGGTTCTGTGTGCCTACATAGAAATATGCTGCAAAGTTTCACTTGGCTCACTGGAACATCAAATGTGAGGATTATGGTGAAGCTGTGAAACATTCTGACACAGGCTATTGTTAGTAATTTTTGAGGTTTCAAAATCGTCAATGAAACATTCAAAAAATCATGTCTATTCTGAGGTCTACGAAACAAGTGGTGAGTTCTCTGAGATCACAACTTGGAGGTTCATGACCTCTCTACCAAAATCTTTGGTTATTAGGCATACTCAGGCCCACTTTCCTGGAACACGGGACCAAGAGTGTATCCAACGACCTCATCAGTGTCAGCAGTGAATGGTATCCCAAATCAACACAGCAAGAAAGGTTAACATAAGAAAATACCAGAAAGTAATCGGGGCACACTTAGTTACCAAAAAAAAAAAAAAATAGGCAAATTAGAGTGAAATTTAAACAAGATTATTCTAAATCTGGTATGTTTATTTTGAGTCATCTCATGCTGCTTTTAACATTTTTATTTATTTATCTGAGAGGCAGTGGGAGACAGAGAGAGAGAGAGACAGAAACAAAAACAGAGAGATATTTATCTTCCATATACTGATCACTCTCCAAATGTCTTTAATAGCTGAGGCCAGGCCAAGATCTCAATCCAGGCCTCCTCTATGGGAAACAGGGACTAAGTACTTGAGTCATCGCCTGTCACTTTCCATAGTGTGCTGCAGCAGGAGGCTGGAATTGGGAATGGGGCTGGGTTTTAAACTCAGGCACTCTGATATGGAATGCAGGTTCCTGAGCAGTGTATAACGATTAGTCCAAACTTAAGCCCCAGCTAGTATAAATGCCTCTCTAGGGAAGCACAATCAGCTTTGACTGATCACACTGACAGTGTTTCAAGTTGTTTACTGTCCCTTTCCCTGTACACCTGACATTCTTAACCAGTAAAACATAAAAGTATGTTCTATGAAGTATGGTGTTCCTCACATGGATGGCTTATTTTTAGCCACATGTCCTCCTTGTAAAATTGAGACAATCAACCCCTTGACTATGGTAGTACTTTACTTATGAGATTGTAATTAAGAGGTAGAGGCAAATGAATAGTTACTAGTTGTGATACTTACTGCAAGTAGTGATACTTACTATTGGAGAACAAATTTCACTACTTAAGCATATTATTTTAGGCAATGGGAAATTAGATAAAATTGATTGTCATGGTTTCAAGATCTGGAAAGTTGAAGTATAAGCTTAAAATTCTGAAAAATTTTAGTAATATAAATTTATTATATATGTCGATGACTTGTGAGTTTTAAATATAAAGGAAATATTTCCTTTCAGATCATATATTGATAACTACCATATTTTAGATAAAGCCTTTAAAATATATGTATTTTTTCTTAATTTTATTTAAGGTACACAAATTTCCTGCATTTAATATATACAAATATAGGAACATAGTAATCCTTACCACTCTACCCTCTCTCCTACCCACACTCCCTGCCTTCTTCCTCCTCCTCTCTCTCCTATTTCCACTCTTAATTTTTACAAAAACCTCTTTTCAGTTTACTTTATACTCATCAGATTAACCCTACACTACATAAAGTGTTCAACAAATAGCATGAGGAAAAATACACTATTCCTCAACACTAGAGACAAAGACTGTAAACAATCATTGAATCTCAAATATATTATATTAGTTACAACAGATCAGGGAAAACATATGATATCTATCTTTTTAGGACTAGCTTATTTCACTAAGTATAATGGTTTCCAGTTGCATCCATTTTGTTGCAAAAGACAGGATTTCATTTTTATTTACTACTGAGTAGTATTCCATAGGTTATATATGCTATAATTTCTTTATTTAGTAATCAGTTGATGGGTCTGGGTTGATTCTGTATGTTAGCTTCCAACTATCCCCATTCAATAAGATGCTTGCTGTGGGTTTTTCATAAATTGCCTTGTTTGTGTTGAGGAGTGTTCCTTCTATACCCAATTTGCTTAAGGTTTTCATCATGAAATGATGTTGTATTTTATCCAATGCTTTCTCTGCATCAATTGAGATAATCATATGTTTTTTGTTCTTCAGTTGGTTAATGTGTTATATCGCATTTGTTTTTTGTTATTTATTTTTTTTGCAAGTATTGAACTATGTTTGTATACAGGGGATAAATCCTGCATGGATGGGTGAATGATCTTTCTGATGTGTTGTTGGATTCAATTAGCTTGTATTTTGTTGAGGATTTTTGCATCTATGTTCACCAGGGAGTATTCCCTCAATTTCAGTTGTTTTGAATAGCTTGAGAAGAAGTTCTTCTTTAAATGTCTAATAGAATTTAGCAGTGAAACCACCTGGTCCTGGGCTTTTATTTTGTGGGAAGGTCTTTATTACTGATTCAATCTCCATCTTGATTATTGGTATGTTTAGTTTTTTTGTGTCTTCATGATTCAATTTGGTAGATTCTCTGTGTCCAGGAATCTATCCAGTTCTTCTAGATTTTCTGATATGTTGGCATATAGCTCTTTGTAGTAATTCCTAATGATTACTTTTATTTCTGTGGTATCTATTGTTACATTTCCTTTTTTTTTTTTTTTTTTTTTGATAGGCAGAGTGGACAGTGAGAGAGAGAGACAGAGAGAAAGGTCTTCCTTTGCCGTTGGTTCACCCTCCAATGGCCGCCGCGGCCGGCGCGCTGCGGCCGGCGCACCGCGCTGATCCGATGGCAGGAGCCAGGAGCCAGGTGCTTTTCCCGGTCTCCCATGGGGTGCAGGGCCCAAGCACCTGGGCCATCCTCCACTGCACTCCCTGGCCACAGCAGAGGGCTGGCCTGGAAGAGGGGCAACTGGGACAGAATCCGGCGCCCTGACCGGGACTAGAACCCGGTGTGCCGGCGCCGCTAGGTGGAGGATTAGCCTAGTGAGCCGTGGTGCCGGCACATTTCCTTTTTCATCTCTGATCCCAGTGATTTGGGTCCTCTCCCTCTTTGGTTAGTTGGGCCAATGGTTTATTAATTTTGCTTATTTTTTCAAAGAGCCAGCTCTTCATTTCTCTGATATTTTGTATTTTTTTCAATTTTGTTTATTTTCTCTAATTTTTAATTATTTCTTTCCTCCTAATAAGTTTAGGGTTGATTTGTTCTTTTTCTAGATCCTTGAGATGCATTAATAGCTCATTTATTTGGTGCCTTCCCAATTTCTTTTAACTGGAGAGTTTAGGCCATTTACATTCAAGGTTGCTATTGATAAATAATGACTTGGCCCTCACATTTTTCCATCAATACTCCTATTTTTGCTTTGGGCTGCCTTCATACTTGTTGGGATATTTTCTGCCTTCATGTCCTTTCATAATGATGGCTATTTTTCTGTGTTCCTGTATGTAATACATCCTTAAATATCTTTCGTAAGTCTGTACAAGTAGTGACAAATTCTTTCAGTTTCTGTTTGTTATGGAAAGTCTTTATTTCACCTCCATTCATAAATGGGATCCTTGCAGGGTATAGTATTATGGATTGACAGCTTTTTTTTTTTTTTTCACTTAAGCCTTGGACTATGTCTCTCCATTCTCATCTAGCCTGTAGGGTTTCTGATAAGAAGTCAGCCGTGAGTGTAATTGGAGATCCTCTGAAAGTAATCTGGCATTTCTCTCATGCACATTTTAGAATCTCTTCTGTATATTTTACTGTTGAAAGTTTGACAACAACGTGTCATAGTGAAGATCTTTTCTAGTCATGTCTATCCTATGTGCCTCATGTATGTAGACCTCCAATTCTTTCTCCAAATAATTGAAGTTTTCTGTAATTATTTCATTGAATAGGACTTCTAATCCATTCTCTCTTTCCACACCTTCAGGAACTCTTAAAACCCTATGACCCATATGTAGGTTCATTTGATAGTAATCCTAATATCTCCAACACTACTATTTTTGATTGTTTCTGATTTCTATTTCCTCCTCTTCTACTTCTTCTTTTCCTTCTCCTTCCCCTTCCTTCCCCTCCTCTTCCTCCTCTTTTTCTCCTCCTCCTCCTTCTTTTTTTCCTCTTTCTTCTTTTGGTCTGACTGAAAAATTTCCAAAGATTTGTCTTGTAGCTTGGATACTCTTTCTTATGCCTGTCCAGGTCTGTTGTTAAGGCTTTCCACTCCACTGCGTTTTTTATTTGACATACTGAATACTTCATTTCTAATACTTCATTTTTTTTTCTTTGTAAAATCTCAATTTCATGGGAAAAAATTTCATTCATGTAATTTATTGATTTCTTTAATTTATGGATTTTCTTCTGAGTAATTATATGATTAATCTTTTGAATTCTGTTTTATACATTTCATCGATCTCTGCATCTTCACATTCTACTATTGAAGCGTTGCTATGTTCTTGGGGGGGGGGGCTGTTATCTTCCTAAGTCTTGTTTCTTGAATTTGCATTTATTTTTAGGCATTTGTGGAAATACTTGTTAGTTTTTTTTCATCTGATGGCTTCTTATCTTTGGACTATACCTCTGTGGCTCAGTGGAGTATCTGCTCTTTCAGTGAATACCCAGAGGCATGTGTTAGGTGTGGCCAGGGAGCTTTGTGAGTGCTCCAGGGTGGGGGGAGTATCCAGATTGATAGCCAAGTTAGGCATGGTAGATCTCTTTTTAGCAGAAGAGAAAGTTTGATCACTTCTCTTGGCATAATCACACCCTCACCTCCCCTCTTCCAAGATGATTAATGCATGGATGTTATCTCACAGTGGGTGCAATACTCATCCATGCTGCCATAAGTGCACACAATAAGAAGTATTGGTGAG
Source organism: Oryctolagus cuniculus (assembly GCF_051225735.1). Lineage (NCBI taxonomy): Eukaryota > Metazoa > Chordata > Mammalia > Lagomorpha > Leporidae > Oryctolagus > Oryctolagus cuniculus. Next base: position 73,807,893 of record NC_142880.1, on the reverse strand, counting down.
GATGTAGAAAAACTGGAACTCTCATACACGCTGATGTTGTACAATTTTGCAGCCAGTTTAGAAAGCAGTTGGGCAATTCCTGAAAAAGTGAAACACTAAGTCACTATAATGACCTGGCACTTCTTCAATTAGGTATATATATGCTCAAGGGAGTAAGTACATGTATCCACAAAAAAAACACTGCACAAATGTTCGTGGATTATCTATGATAGCCAAAAAGTGAATGAAATCCAAATCTCTTTTAACCGATGAATGGATAAATAAAATATCCACACAACAGAATATTATTTAGCCATAAAAATGAAATATTAATTAATGCTGTAAGGATGAATCTTGAAAACATTGTAGTAACTGAAAGAAGATATTAAAGGGTAAATTTTATATAATTATATTTATATGAAATGTACCAAATAGGCAACTCTACAGATGCAGAAATCAACTAATTGATTTTAGGGCCTGGAGAAAATGTAGAAGGGTGATGACTACTAATAGGCATGAGTGTGTTATGGGGGAGGAAGTGATGAAAATGTTTACTGTGTTAAACTGCAGTGATGGCTTTATAACTTTGTGACTATTCTCATAAGCACTGAATTTTATGTTTTAAAGGAGTGAAATTTATGGTTATATAAATTATACTAAATTTCAAGATACAATAAACTAATTGGTTTTAGCTCAAGACTGAAAACCCACTGCTAATAAATTTTTTCAGGTAATATTATATGAAAATTAGAGAATGAGAGAAATGTCCCATCAGGTAACCCTGGCTTGCTGATTGTCCCTTGTCCTGCCAGCCAATAGTATACAGACTTTTTATTATACTTCAATACATTCTATCCCTTTTCTTTTTTCTTTTTCCCTCATTTCTCTCTCTCTCTCTCTCTCTCTCTCTCTCTCTCTCTCTCTCCATATAAACTTGTGTTTGTCATTTGATTAGCTCAGATTCAGAGAACAATTAGAATTAATGCCTTTCTTTTGGGTCAGTGTAGCCTGACCTGAATACAGAAGCCATGCAGGAGCTCTCCAAAAGGGCTTTACACACAGATCAGGGTGATTCTTCCTTTTCTCTATCATAATAACATACATATGACTTATTAAAATGTAGCTATAAAGGCATCTCTATTTCCTCTTCCACTTTAACAAAATCAATCACAGTAATAACTTTCACTGTCACATTATCCAGGCAGAAGCCCAAAGGAGACACTGAAGAGCTTGGAGTGGCCAATGAGTTCAAGAATATTGAGTAGTTTTCAAGGGATAGATGGGCTGTCCTTTAATTAAGATATACATTTTTCATATTGTTTGCTTCAATAAAACAAAGGACTCACACCTACATTTGAATCTTAAGTGGCCACATATTCAGTTCTCCTGGAAGGAGACCCTGAGACTGAGTTTAGTGTGGAAGATCTTTACTGAGTAGCACATTGGGATCAATACCCCTGGAAAGATGAAGTCAAGCAGTGATGCAGGACCAAGGATATCCTTGACCAACTCCACGGCAGCAAGGGAGTCAGAACGGTCTCTGAGTTTTCCTGCTTGGGCCAGGGTCAGCAGGTCTTCACCTTCCCGCCTCAGTAAGTTATTAGGTGTCAGCTGTTCCAGAAAAGGTGTCATCTTGGTTGATGAGTATGACTGAGAGAGTCTCTGAAGGGAATTTCAACTGTAGGCCTCTGCTGACACACCCACCAGCAGCTGAGACAACAGCTCCTGCACTGAAGGGACATTTAGGTGGTGATAAATCAAGTGATAGGTGGTATATGCACATATGAGCTCTTTGGGTGAAATAGACTTCATTTTATTTTTAATCACTCGATGATTGAATATTAAATCTTCTCCTGTCCCATTGTTTTTAAGATGAGTGCAATGTGTGAGCCAGTATAGACTGCAATGTCAACAACATATACATCAACACTTTTGAAATCATAATAAATTAGTAAGTCCAGGAATCCTTTCATTCAAATACCAACACCTTCTTTAAGACTGGAAAGAAAAGCAAAACCGAGCCGTTAAAAGTTGCTCAGGGAGTGTGCTTGATCTCAGGAAGCACAGGTTCTTCAAGATGCATCTCAATCTTGATGCATAAGCTTCAAGTCTTCAGGAACTGAGCCCTTGCAAATGTGAGCGATGCTGTAACAGACAACAGCTCTTCTGGGTGTGTCCGGAACTCAGAATGCAGAATGGTTCCGTGAGCTGACTGACACTACTTTTTCCTTTGCTCTTTTTATCCCTTTCTCCCTCTTCTTATTCTCTGAGATCCTCCAAATATCCTTGTATTCATTTTGCATTTGAAAAACTCAAACAACTCAAAAATTCTGATTTATGTAATTCTGTGTGTGTGTGTGTTTATTTTAATCCCCTGGAGAATTCCAAACTAAATACATTTTCTCCTTTCTGTGCTTAATTTGAAATGATCTACACAGAATCTTCTTCAACAGCAATCTTTAAGTTTCAAAAACTGAGATATTTGTTTTCATTTTAGTACAGTTTCACAATCTTAGTAACTACATTTAGGGTCTTTGAAAATGCTGAATCTTTTACATAAGGCTTTTTCTTATTTTATAAACACTAAATATTTGCAAATGAAGCAAATATTTCTTAATATGCTTTGAAGTATTATTAAGCTTTCTAAAATTTTATTTCAAGCATACTCTGGACAAAGGTAGTTTCAAAATACATATATAATCATTTAAAAGAGGCCACACACAGATTTATGATCAAATTCAAGATGACTGAAAACACAATAAGAAACTGGAACATACATTGAAACTGGATAATTTGCTTGTATGCCTCCTTTGCATCAGATTTTATTCTGAATTCTTTTCTTCACTTTACATACTTCTGGTATTTAAAAAAGAAATCCTATGCAACAGGGCAAAGTAAATGTCCTGCCAATTCACAGTTTGCACCAACTGATTGCTTTGTATCTCTCTTACCTCTGTGATCCAGATTACTTACAAAACTCCATTAGTCACTAGTCTGTTCTTAGTTCAAATATTTAAAAAGTAAGGATAGTAAATAAATTTGGAGTGTATATTCATTTGGAACATGTCTAAATACAAAGTATACTTAGAAAAAGTTTTGTCCTCTTTAAACTTAGCTCTGTTCATCGTTTACAATACATATAGCTGTGAAAGTCATAAAGGCATTAAGACAGGAAAAGGCAATATTGATTTAACACAGATCAGACGTGCTAGTGAATGCTCACATGCCATAAGGACATTTGGGGATGATTTTTACTTGACAGGTTTGTCATTAGGCTGTGTTTGTGATGGGAGCACGTTGTGTTGGAAGGAAGAAGTTGAATGACAAATAGAAATTTTTTGCTTGTTAAATTTTATCATGTGCAAGAGGCAACATTTAAAATTCTATGACTTTTATTTCATCTGCTAAATTAGGATAACTTATTTCTCCATTCAATGTTGTTGCAGTATTGTGTGTGTGATATTCTGCTTTTCTGCATGCAGGGAAATGCCAGACAAGTTGAGGGGAAAAAGCTCCTACCCTGTGTAATCATTGTTCATGGAGGGACAAGAAAGAGCAGAGGAAAGAAAAGATTGACTGGTGACCATAATTTTCTCTACCAAATCGTTGAAAAAATATTTCATTTCCAGAAACAGAGACAGAAAAAGAGAGCAAACTCATGTATTGCCAATGACTCAATGTTGGCAAGGAGCCTACAAGCCTTTTCTAACTGTGAATCATCTGGTAATGTCATGTTAGGTGGCAAATAATTTAATTGCTCTTAATAAACTGTGATTCCAGCGGTTGGCTTATACTTTGCAGATGTGAGAAATATAAGAACACATTTCAGATGATCACACAATATTCTGAGTTTTTGTTTTCTATAAAATGTTAATGCTTCTTTTTTCAGTCTTCTGTGTTTTAGAGATGAGTAAATAAAAAAAATATATACATCCACTACTATTGCAATACTCTGTCTTCATGCCCTACTTGGCCACTTTTTCATTTTTAAAAAAAATTTTTCAGAAAATATTTCAAACAATAAATGAACATCCTTATTATTTGCTAAGACACTTTCTGAAGATACCTCACTACTAGCTCCACCTCTAGTTAGTGCTTGAAACTCTGTTGGATGCTGTGAGCAGTATAATAGAACTAAAATGTGTTCCCTACTTGGCTGCCTAGAGGCTATAGGGATTCTTTGTGTCAATTTGAAAAAAGTGTCCTTTCTTCTGGCATCTGTAGCTCTGTGCTGGGGCATGAGGCCTGGAGAGCAGAGTATAGGATTGATTTCAGCCCCTGCTTAGCCCTTAGCTGGGTGACTTTTGCCCGTGTGACTTGACCGGTAATACAATGGACATAGATTCTATCTTTTAAAGAGGAGCCTTCATTAAAGCTGGTGAGAATGACCCATAGGAAACAGCCAGAAAACTAACTGTGTAAAATGTCGCTAAATGTGGGATAATGTGATGTGAACTTGGAGCAGAAGCCTAGAGAAGAGAAAAACACAGTGGAGAAGAATGAATTTGGAGCCTAAGGAAGAACTTTTGATTTGATTTCAAAGTAGATAGGCCCACTTGGATCTTGCTTACCCTGGCTACTCTTTGTTTGAAAGTGGAGTCCTAGAGGGCCCTTTTAGCTCCTGAGGTTCACGTCCTGTCCAAGGGAGGAGGACAGGACCTTCCAGATCCCTGATTATAGACTCCCATTATGTTTTGGCAGACAGAGGTTCGTGACAGTTCTGATTAAATCTGAGAAAATCAAGAAACATGCCAAGTGCTAGGTTACATTTTTAACATGCATCCTCCCAAATGATCTCCAAACATTCTGATGAAGAAACTGATTTTCACATCAGCTTCGTTGTCCAGACGAGGAAACCAAAGTTTAAAAGTGTTCGATGACTTGTCCAAGGTCACCAGCTAGTGAATGGTAGAGTCTGAATTTAAGCTGAGGTAGTGGTCACAGGTATCACCACCTGTCCACACTGCCCGGATGCTTGTAAGTATTAAGCTGCACAGTAGCCTGACAGGCTCAGCAAGCAATTTCACAAACTAGCTTTTCCAGCAAAAATCAGGACTTAAGTTAACATATTGGTGTTAGGAATGGAGTGAAAAACAGCAATATAAACCAGTCATGTGCCTGTTATTTCCCGCCATAGGCAGATACAAAAATGCATTTCATTATAGCATATAATGCTAGGTAAATCTATGTACATATGACATGTGTTTAGCACTTTAGGAGATGTTGTTTTTCTCTTTTAAAAAGTTTATTTGTTTGAAAGGAAGAGTTATAGAAAGGCAGCAGCCCAGAGAAAGAGAGAGGTCTTCTGTCCACTGGTTCACTCTCCAGATGGCTGCAATGGCCAGAGCCACACAGATCTGAAGCCAGAAGCCAAGAGTCTCCCCTGGATCTTGGCAGGGGCCCAAGGCCTTGAACCATCTTCCACCACTTTCCCAGGCCATAGCAGAGAGCTGGATCAGAAGTGGAGCAGCTGGGACTCGAACTGGTGCCCATATGGGATGCCAACAATGCAGGCAGTGGCTTTACCTGCTACGCAACAGTGCCAGCCCTGAGATGTTGTTTTTTAACACACGCTAATAATGACATCCATAAGGACAGCTGAAATATTTTCCAAAGTGCTTAAAGGCTTTTCTGAACATATGTGTTAATTGATGATCTTTTATGTTAAGCATTTATTTTATGCCTTTCCTACATGTACTTGGCATTCTTAGTCTATTACCAATTAAGAAGAAGGCAGGGGCATAGGGGTATAGTTAAGAACTGAGTGTCGAGTCTGAAGTCTAGGAAGCCTGCACAAGAGCCAAGGGGACATGATAGTCAGCCTTGATGGGAGGATCTTCCTGGCCAGGGGAGGTTTGGGATGGAGGCTCTACAGCATGAACCTATGATGTTCCTATACGTCCCAAGGCAGGAGAAGAGGAACTCAAAAATGACTGAGGTTGGACTTCACACTGACATTTCACAGATGCAGTACTAAGTATGAGAGAATCAAGAGAATGAAGGAATGTGAGATTACTTCCACCTTGAATGTCACAGAAAGGGAAACCACATAGTTTATTGCCCAAACTGAAATGCTTTTGATGGTAAAGAGGATTCTATTATCAAATAAATGAACTCCACATGTTGCAGACAAACTGGGATGTGCAACTTATAGATGCCATATCTGTGGTTATTTTCCTTTGTATTATATTATAGAGATTGGTAGTACACCCATTACCATGTAAGAATATAATACACAGAATGTAGTTCACCATATGCACTTGTATAATTTGTAAAAAGTTTTCTAAGCATCAGTCACCATAGGGCTCATTCTCATTCTTGTTAGGCCATACTTTTAAAAGTCTCTGTGTGAAGTTTATCTGTGGTCCTCTACCTCAGCAATATGTGTTTTGGTATATTTTATGAGTTGAGTTTCCAAGGTTAGTGTCAGAAAATCAAGGCTGAGAAGAAGGGCTAATCAGTGAAGTCAAGTGTGAAGTGTAGCTCTCCAAGATGAACTCCCACTGCCTGTTGATTAAACAAATGCCCCCAGTTGGGTCACTAAAGCCATTGACAGTGTATCCTGTCAGTCTTTCTTCTGCTTCTCTGCTACTCTGTCCTCATCCCTACCACACTTACTTTAATCTACCCACTGTTCTCTGAAATATCCTATTCTCTTCTACCTTTAGGCTTTTGGTCAAACTGAGAGCTGTTAGAATACCCTTAATCCCATAACTCATCCACCCCAGAACCTGCCTATGATGATCAGATCCTTTCAGTAGGATTATCTTCTCCCTCTCCAATGCCAAATTTTTGTGTGTTTTTTTTTTTTGTATTATTTTTCCTCTATCCTATCTTCTCTCTCTAGAGTGACCATGTAATTTATCATCTCTAAACCAAGATACTTTTGAAAGTGAAAGGATAGCCTACAAATAATGAACAGGTTTTAATGCTTACTCTATCACAGACATAACACAAGATTATTCTGGGGAAAGTTGAATATGTCATCAGTTTATTAGAGTTTTTAGATGCATGCCTCTAGTTGTGAGCTCGGGAAAGGCAAGTGTATGTGTCAGGATAGGTCAGGTTAATGCTGCAGTAACCAAACACTCCAAAATTTCAGAGGATTATTTGAAGAAAGCAAAGATTATTTATCACTTTTGAGGGAAGATCTGATGCATACAATTACTGGGAATTTCAGCCAGTAGCGTCTCTATTATTGAGGTGCTGAACCATTTAGAGCAGTCTTCTTGATTGCCAAGGAAGGGAAAGAGAGACACAGAGGTAATGATCCGGCTCTTCCATGGTTGGACTTCCACTACAAATTATTGGCAGAACAAGCCACATGGCCTGGCCCAAGTCTAAGGGAACTAATACATCCAGGAGACCAGATAGAATATTTGATGGGCACGATTGTCTCCATCAAAGCAAAAAAATCTTTGAGAAATATTTTTAAATGTTTGTATTCCCGGAGCAATTAGCATAGTGCTATATTCATGGAAAACTGTCAATAAATGTTCATCAGATTAAACTTGTTGACTGGTTTGACTCAACTCACTTTGTTTTTGTTTTGCGTATTGTCTGCCTACTTACTTTCAGAGGCAATTTGGCTTTTGAAAAGGCCAGGTTTATGTCTGGGAAACTTACCTCTAAATATCAGAAACAAATGTTTTAAAATAAAACTGAAAGCAAAGATGAGGAAAGGGTGGAAACTGGTTCTCACCATGAGATTCTACACTGCAACATGTGGAGATGCTTCTCTTGCCAAAACATCTGTTTGCAGTTGTGTAGACATGGCCTCTCCAATATGATCTACATTTAAAAGTATGTTATTACATATTGATCTATGACTAAAGGTTACACATGGAATCTTGTGAAATTTACTGATGGCTTTATCACTGGGAGGTAGAGCTTAAAATTTACACAAGTAACCCTCAAGTGGAATCTTCAAGATTGTAGGCAAGAAGCTGGAGTTGGAAACACATTTGCTCTATCCACATGGGCAGAAAGATATTTAGTGTTGGGTGCAGGAACCCTTGTGCGCCCACCTGTGGGAGGATCTCATTTGTGGCCACCCTGGGTGAGCCTGGTGTAGGAAGTGGAAGGGAACTGGGAAAGAAACTCTCTGATACTCTTGGCAGTTTTTCATTTCTTGGAATTTCAGTTTCTTCCTTTTTTCTTCTGTTATTCTAACTCCTTCTTGCTTCCTCTCTTACCTAAGTGCTTTATCCCTCTTTAATACCCCAGATCCTAATTCCCCAGTTGCCTGTTTAATATGGATAGTCCCAAGGGAAGTTTATCAACTTCCATGATTTTATGTGTCACCCTTCTGTAACAGATCCTATCCATAGTTGCAAGCAACAAATACAGGATCCCTCTTTTCTGGGCAAGTATCAGGGAAATACTAGCACACATTTCAGATTATGTCTCATTCTAGCTTTGCCTTTAGCTTTCAGTGGAGCCAGGGGACACATTATTTAATCTCTTTGAGTTTTGGCTTTCTTTTGTATAAAATGAAAATAATAAAAATTTGACTCTCTTTGCAGAGATGTTTTGTCAGTAAAGTGTGAACATGGTGGGAGGGCTTTGTTTAATGTATGGCACTGTGTTTTTATAAAGATTACTCTCAATATTACCAAGGGAAACTATAAGGCTGTAGCCCTGACTACTGCCCTTAAGTATCAATTCTGAATTTCTACATACTCATGCATACCCATCTCCACAAAGCTGTCTTTCAAGCACCTCACATGAAACTTTTTATTTAAAAATTATTTTAAATATATTTATTTACATTTTTCTAAAGATTTATTTTATATATTTGAAAGGCAGAATGACAGAGAAAGAGGGAGAGAGAGATCTTCCATTTACTGGTTCACACCTCAAAAGGGTACAATGGCTGGGGCTAGGCCAGACTGAAGCCAGCAGCCTGAAACTCCATCCAGGTATTTCACACAGATCAAGCCTAAGCCATCTTCCCCTGCTTTCCCAGGCACATTAGCAGGGAGCTGGATCAGAAGCAGAGCAGCTGGGACACAAATTAGCGCTCTCATATGGAATGCCAGCATCACAAACAGTGGCTTAACCCACTGTGCCACAACACTGGCCACTTTGAAATATTTTCAGAAGCGAACTCTCCTTTTCCATGGTATTACCTTTCTTTGTCCTCTGCTTTCTACCTTTGTATTTCAGTCCTTGGCGTCACCATCCACTCAGTTTTATCGACATGGAGCCTCAGTGTCATTGCATCCTCACTGGTAGATTTTCATGCTTGCCTCATTCCATCAGTTGGCTTCCACATCTTGTTGATTCTTCTTCAGAAATGCCTCTTGAGTCTACTCCCGATTCCATTCAGGTGGCTACTACTCTCACGTCCTATTCAGATCACTTTTCTTCTTCCAGTCCGTCACCAGTGTTCCACCTCTGTAACATTTATGGTCTCACTGTGGCAGAGCATCAGTGGATATTACTGAGGCTTGGCTTTGGCAATGACTGAGGAAACAACACATGGGATGTAAGAGACACTGGGTGTTTCAGATTTTTCTTACATGACCATGTGCCTCAAAGTCTGCACTCATGATATATTTCATCCAACATCTCCCCCCAAAATCCCCTTTGTAAATATATGCAGGCTGTATAAGAGGTGCCTTAGTTCATTTACTGTTGCTGCTTCAAAATACCAGACACTGGGCAATGTATAAAGAGAAGAGGTTTATTGGTTTACAGTTTTGGAGGTCTGAGAGTATGTGGCTGACATGTTCTCAGGTCTTCCGAGGGCCTTTTGAGTATGTCACACATGGCGGATGGCACCAGAGTGGGAGTGCATGCAAGAGGCAGCAATCACATGGTGAGACAGGAGCAAGAGGGATTCAGGAGCCACGCTCACTCTCGAGGGAACTACCTGAGGTCCCTCAAAAATGCTATTTGCCCTCTGAGGAAGGGCAGGTCCCACCTCTTAAAGGTTCCAGCACTCCTCAGCATCGCCACACCGTGGGCCAAGCTTTCAGCACATGCACCTCTGTCGGGCAGTGGTGTGTCGTAAATTTACTGTGGGAATGAACAGACTAGTAGACTCCTTTCAATGCAGCCAGCATCTATCTGTAATGAAAGACAACACTTAGGAGATGGCTGTAAAGCCACAAAACTATACAAGTGTCCCTTACATTTTATTTTAAAGATTTATTTATTATTATTTTTAAAGCTAGAATTACAGGGAGGGAATCACACACACACTTCACTTCCTAAATGCCCAGAATGGTCAGAGATGGACCAGGCTAAAGTCAGGAGCAAGGAGCTTCAGCTGAGTCTCCAATATGGATGGCAGGGGCCCAAGGACTTGGGCCATCTTCTGCTGCTTTCCCAGGCCATTAGCAGTAAGATGGATTGGAAGTGGAGCAGCCAGGACACAAACCAGCACCTGTTTAGGACACCAGTCTTGCAGGTAGTGGCTTAACCTGCTGTGCCTCAACTCTGTTCCCAAGTGTCACTTACTTCTAAGTTGCAAACGTCCATGAATTATAGTGGGGTCTTTGTTTACACAAGCTCAAGCATCCCGGGACTCAAGGCATGCGTCTTTGTACCCTGAAGTATGTGTTTATTGCAAAAAAATCTTATGTTTACTTTGTGAGACCAGAAACAAATGAAGATAAAACAGAAAAACAGCCTCAAAACATTGTAGCTTGTTTATTCTTTCATCTGTGTATCTCCTGAGAAGCTTCAGTTTTCACTTATTACATGAAAACTTGTGAACCAATTAAAAACAACCCCAGGTCTCACACATGCAAACAGAAGATTTGCCTTTCTTCTCATATGTTTCAAATTATTCCAATTTGTTCATCAGAGAGAAACAAAGCAGTAGATTAAGTTCCAGGCAGGGGCTGATTTAGAAATATCAAAGTATTGAAAGATTAACACATTAAGAGGCAGCGTCAGTAATATTCCAGAAATACTAAGATATACCACTATGGATAATCTCAAGTAAAGTTACAAGGAGTGGTGTGTCTTTTTATGACTGACTTGCTATTTTTCCTATGTTTGGTCTGAGTGAATGACTACATAGACAGTTATCTTTCCAGTTTTATCTCATGACTGATGTTGAGTTAAATGGTCATTTCAAAGTTCTATTTGTCTTTGTGAGACTGGTTCTGTTTTCTAACAAACTACAATATTATAAAAATCGATTGTAACTTCAAAATGTCTTAGTTCATTTTTCATTTAGCTTAAAATTCTCTAATCCTTATGAAAAATAAAAAGAAGTGATAAAAATTTTTAAACAGGGTGGCTGTTGTGGTAGAGCAAGTTAAGCCCCTACTCGGGATGCCCATATCCCATATTGGAGTGCCTGGATTAAGTCCCTAATTTAGTTCCAATCCATATTCCTGCTAATATGCACCCATGAAAGCAGCAAATGATAGCTCATGTACTTGGGTCCCTGCCACCCATCTGGGAGACCTGGATGGAGTTCCTGGCTCCTGGCTTTGGCCTTGTGCAGTGTTGACTATTGTGAGTATTTGTGAAGTGAACCAAGATGGAAGGCCTCTCTCTCTCTCTCTCTCTCTTGCTCTGCCTCTCATATAAACAAACAAATAAATAAATAATTTAAAAATCAGTTAAAAATAAAGAGTACTAATATAGCTCTTAATCTGTGCCAGTCATAGTTCTTTACATATGTACATTTACTCATTCAATGGGCACAGTAACTCCACACAATAGACACAATTATTATACTCTCTGAGGAGTATACTTGATTTTATTGTATCCTATGACACTGTACCATATTATACCTATGAAGAAACCAAGGTAGCATTAACAAATGAAAAGTCATGACTTCTCATTTTGCATCTCACCTTTTAAAACATGAAATGCCAAAGAGCCTCAGGCTCACTAATGTTAATTAATTTATTGCTGTGTTTATATAGGAGTTAATGAGACACAATTCATTCATTTATATGTCAGGTAGATCTAGAGAGCAAACATAAAGGTCCAGTCCCAGCCTCAGAAGAACTCATAGTCTAATGAAGGGAAGGGCAAAGCAAAGGACAATTGAATGAATAAGACCAGAATAAAGGAATACGTAAATGAGATCCTAGACAAGAGATGGGGGTCAGGAATGAAGGCACAGTGAGCCATGCCCTTGAGGCTAAGTACAAAAGTGCTTGTGGCTCAGGGAGCAGATGTGGGGAGCAGGGGGTTGGGAAAAGGCATCTGGGAAAGTCTATGAGTTGGGAGTAAAGGGGACTAGAAAGGAGCTTGGGCTTTAGAACTCAATTGAATGACTTTTCTTTTTAAAATATTGTATTTATTCAAAAGATAGGTGTCTGGTAGTTCACTCCTCCAGATGCCTGCAACAACCGGGGCTGAGCCAGGCTAAGCTACGAACCTGGAATTCAATCTGAGTTTCCCACATGGGTGACAGGGACTCAAGTACCTTTTGCTTTCCAGTGTAAGCATTAGCAGGAAGCTGAGACTGAGAGAGTAGCCAGTACTTGAGCCCGGGCGCTCAGAACTGGGATGTGAACTTCCCAAGCGGGATCTTTACCACGGCACCAAATGCCTGCCCCAGAATTTGACTTGTTACCATTTATTTGTCGGGTGACTTAGGAGACTTTCTCTGACTTTCAGTTTCCTTATCTAAACAATAGAAGGAACAGACACCTCAAGAAGTTATCCTGAGGATTAACGGAAGCCATTATGTGTATCCGTTTCCCACGGCTATTAGGAAAAATTACCACAGATGTGATGGCTCAACCCAAGAGAAATGTGTTCTTGTAACAGTTCTGGAAGCCAGTGTCTAAAGTCAGGTTCACTGAGCTGAAATTGAGAAATCAGAAGTGGCTTTGCAGGTGAATCTGTTGCTTGTCTCTTCCTGCTCCTGGTGGCTGCTGGGAGTCCTTGGCTTGGGGCCACATCTTCTCAATTTCTGTGCAATGGTCCTCTGCCTCTCTCATATGAGGACTTTTAGGGCACACTTGCAAAATCCAGGATAACCTCCCCTCTCAAGATCCATCAGCAAAGAATTTTTCTCCCATACAAGGGAACATCGGCAGATTCCAGGGGTTAGGACCTGAAATCTGGGGGAGGGGGCATTACCCAGCCTACAACACTATGTAAGGGACCTTGGAACAGCAGAGGTTCTCTGTATGTGCTAATTCCCACTCTCCCTATATTATGCTGTTGCTGAGACATCCACAGGCCTTAATTGCAATGGTCAGATTGCATACCTGCTGGCCTTTCTATTTCTATGCAGGGGTTAGACAGCTTTGCTCTTTCAAATAAGCCTGTTACAACAAAAATAAAAAGAGCACAAAGATGAATAGCCATGTGTTAATGCAGAAAACATTTTTGTTTATTTTGCTAATGCAGTCTAAACCATTAAGGTTATTGTGCTGAGGACCCAGTGGTACACTTCCGAGGGGGCTTCTTTTCCACCATTCATTTGCCAGGCATGGCAAGGGGCTTGGTGTGCGATTTAGAGCAGTTATATATTGATCTTTTTTTCTCTCTAAGTGTTACTCATTCTTCTCTGTCCATCAGTGTATAGAAAGAATGATAGTTGCAGAGGTCAAGTAGCACTTAGGAGCCATTTAAGAGTCCAAGTACTAGGCTACAAGCTTTGGACTATTGCTCAACTTTACACATACTCATCAACCCTTACATTTATTTTGACAAAGAGACAAATATTTTTATAACTCACTGATCCTAAGTCAAGAGAGTAAATCACAAGGATCTGAGATAAAATATTTTATGCCTTGAAAAAGTTTTTAAAATTTTGGATTCATTTAGAAAATTACTGTTATGAAATAATGAGCAATTAAGTTTCTGGAAGGAATAAGGATCAAAGGAATGTATATTGTTGAGAATGTGACCCATTCCGGGTTCCACTGTCTGGCTGGCTTGAAATTCTGTTACTTTGACTCCTGGGGCTGACTTTCCACTTGGTCATCAGCCATCAAACTTTTCCATCTTTTTTGCCCCCTGTGGATATGTCTCCCTTTGGTAGACATTTTTATTGATTCCCCTTTTCTTTTAACAAAATCAAAATTCACTCTAAGGACTGACCCATGCTTTGGCTTCCCCCAGCTCAGAAGCCATGCATCTGAGACGAACCTATGCAAAGTGGAGTGGGGTGTTGCTCTCTGGCCACTGGGGCTAACACAATGTGCAGGGAGTGGGGTCATTAAAATGAAAGGAGAGTTTTGCTGAAATTTCGGGGCAAGAGGCTTACTTTTTATCTCCTGGATTTAAAGCAAAGAGGATGCAAGGGAAAAAGTTAACCTGCAGAAGTTAACCTGTTTCTCTAAGGCTGCCCAAGGAAGTGGAACAGAGAAATGAAAGAGAGAAACCAAGACCCCGAGGAGATGTTTGCATCTCTGCATCAGGCAGTGCTGGAAGCCAGTAGTTACTCTGGATTTTACAAATGCGCAAGCCAATGATTTGCTTTTTATGTTTAAGCCAGTTTGGGTTGATTTTTAGTTGCCTCCAACAACAAAAACAACAACAAATCTTGTAACTTAGGTAACTTTCAGGATTTTTGACTCTCCTCTTTAATTTATTCTGTTTTTCTTATTTTGCTTTCTATGATCCCATTCTTTTCTCCTTAACTTTTTCTTTTGAGAATAAATAAATAGAGGAGAATGATTGTAAACACAGCAAATAAAAATGGGGTAAGGAGAATAAGTATAACTTTTGTATTTGTGTTACTATGACAGACAGATTTGCGTGCCTGTCACATTTTTAAAATATCTTCTTGCAACTTTACCATGTAGATAAAGAGTGCACTAAGACTATACAGTATGTTCTTTCATGCATCTACATTGTCCGTAGAAATTTGTTGTTGACTTTATGTGAAAACTGTGAAAGTTACAATATTGACATGCGGTCTAAACTAGACCATTTCATAAGGACCTGTGGTTCTAGGCAGGACACAAGAGAAGTGAACATGTGCACAAAAGAAAATTGAAGCCTGGATTCCAAGAAAATCTAGACAATGAGGCAATTGCTTACTTATTTATCATATTTATCTGATTTGCCTATCGCTTATTACCTTCTAGGTACAGGAGTGCATCAAAAATCTGGCCATGTCTAACATGATAGCATGCACCCTATAAAATACAAATATAAAAACATAAAAAGTAAACTTGGGAAGCACATAACATTCAAGTAAAGCCATGCAGAAAGGCTCAGGCAGGAAATTGGCAGTGACAATGCTGGTTTCAGACGCCAAATGGAAAGCTGCACCATTAACCCCACCTTCATTGTAATTTCAGATTCTCAGTAGGAACTGACGATGCAGCTACTTTTGTATTCAGACATTATTTTTCCATCAGAGTTGCCTAAACACTGTGTTAGCCATGACCTGGACTACACAATCCTGGCCTCTGTAACAGAGTTGTGCTCTTAATATGTTATGAGTGATTGAAACCACATGAGCAGTCATTTATGCTGGTCACATTGATAGCCTCTCTCTTATGGAAAATGCATATTGGGTGGTCAGTATTTTGCCTGAAATCATATCAGAAGCAGGGATACTACATCTATTTAGCTGCAGAGTAAAATTAAATTAGAGGATTATGGCTATTATCTTGGACCCACAACCTTGGGACAATCTGGTTTGGAAGTTTAAGCTGTCTGAATCAATCTCTGTCTGTCTTTTGCTTACCCATCTTGGGTCTTTGCACATCCTGAGAACTCAACACACATTTCCCAAATAAATTAATGACAGAAAACGTGAACCTTCTTTCTGTAGCAGAAATTGACAGTGCATCCAGGTCTTGGACAATGTAGGATGTTACTTCTGTTGTTTTAAAATTAAACAAAGAAGCAACTACTTCGGACAAAATGTTTTTATATTTTCCTTTCTCAGGCCTGATGTAAAGGCACCCAATTGCTCTCCTCTTATTCCTAAATAAGGCAAGAAAGTCCTGAAAGTGATTCTTGAAACAGAATAAAATCCAATATAAAAAAAATCAAAGAATGCCAGGATACATGTGGGGTGGAAGTTGAAGGTCAGGAAGTCACATAGCATATCTCTCTGCAGAGGGAAGAATCACTGCTCTGAACTAATGAGGAGGTGGCTTGGTTAAACAAAAATATTTGGGTTTATTTTGGATTGGTTTGAGTTCTCAGAAATGCCATGTTAACATGGGGAATCATTTTGAAAATGATTTGGGTATTTAAAATTGCTCACTAGATGACTTTAATCCCTTCTGATGGGAGATTTCACTACATCTGAAACAAGCTTGATTTTGTTAAACTCCTAAGTCCCATGTTTGGCCACATCAACCTGAGTGCATGATTAGAGTTAGAAAAGAGACTCTGTAAAAGATGTCACCTTCCTACTGAACCATAGCTGCAGCTCCCCATGTGTCTCTGGATCACATCTGTTTACTGATGGAGGTCCAACCAGTGTCCTCATTCACTCACATGCAACATCAGCGAGGGTTGCGTGCATGTCCTGACGATATGTCTTGGCCCCAATCACAAGCTGTACTACTGTTAGCCTTGAAGGTCTTACTGCTGTGAAAGTGACCCGAGGTTTATCAACACAACCTTGTTCACCGTCAAAAGAACTTTCATCTAAGTTCCTCTCCTGAAGCTTTACCTTCTGTAAGGAAAAACAAATACTGCACAACAATTTGACTTTCAGACTCAAGTAGGGCTATTTTAAGCTGGCTGAAACAATGAAATTAATCCTTTTTTAGTAAAACAACTTAAAATATATTAGTTAAAATTAAAAGTATTTTTCTCCAAAGTGTAAGAAGTTACATTTCTCCATTCTATTTTTATCCCTACTAGTCCATCACACTGAAAATATAGAAGTGAATATTTTCATCAAAAAGAGAGGACTTTTTGGAAAGAATGGGAGATATTATCTCAGATAATCTCAGTGGATTTTGCAGAGAAAGGGTGTAGGCATCAAAATAGGTACAGAATTCTAAGCTTATTTTAAAATTGTTTCTCTTAATATGTTTTTCTTTATAATAACTAAAAATAAGATTATGCAAATTCTTTCTAAGCTCAGCATAGGTTTTCTCTGCCTTGCTAGCTACTCTCATTTTAAGAGTTAGCTTTTTGAAATTTTTCAATGCATGACTATGTAACTTTACTTTTATAACGTGTTGTTTCCGAGCAGCCTGGACACACAAAGATTAACTTATGGTGGCCTACTTTGAGTCAAATTCTTTCTTTTTTGCTTATAAGGAAAAGAAGCCTGCAAATTACCATGGACCCACAGGCAGCAAATGTAAACAGGAGGCAAATGGCAGCTCGCAATTGCAAGTGCGTACCCCAGTCCTACAGCAACCTTTGCAAGCATACTTATTTCCACAGGAGGTAAAGGAGACAGAAGTATCATTTTGGAACATAACCTTTCTAAGCTAGAAATGATACACTTCATGACTGAAATATAAATGGAAGAGTAAACTCAAGGCCTGAATTCATTAGATCATTGAGCAGTTTTGCCTTTTTTGAGTAAATATTGGTTTGTCAATTTTGAGCTTCTTAAGGCTGGGTACTGTGTTGACTCATCATTGTAGCATGCAGATTACTGGCTGAAGAATTATGTCTACTGCATTAATTCAACGTATACTTATTGAGATCCTACTATGTTCCTGGTACTGCAGTAAGTGATGGGCATGGAGTAGTGAAGGAGGGTGGCAGGGAAGAAGAAGAGGTGTCTAGCCTAGGCAGTGAGCCTGCGATGAGATTCACAATTTGGGAAGTAGTCAGACACATCTACCTCACCTTCTTTGGGGTCCAGCCAGCTGGCAGAGAGCATGTTTTGTGATCTGTCTTTTGCCATGAGGTAATAGGGGTCTTCATCTGGAGGGAAAGGCTTAAGAATGCCCACCAGTGACTGGGTTGCTCACTTAGTCTAATACCTAAGGTTATTTTCTTCAAATGTCCTCATCACTGATAGAGTTAATACTTTATCTCCCTGATTCCCAAGACTGTCTCTCACTTGATGCTGTACTTGGGTAGATAAGAGACAGATAGTAATATTGACCTCTTTTTTTTTTGCTCTTTTAAAAATAATTTATTTAACATATACAAATTTCATGTATTTCATATATGCAGATTTAGACCTACCACCATCCCCCCACACTCCTGCCCTTCTTCCTCCTCCCTCTCCTATTCCCACTCTAAATTTTTACAAAGATCTATTTTTAGTTTACTTTATTTATACTCATAAGATTAACCCTACACTAAGTAAACATTTCAACAAATAGTATGAAGAAAAACACTGTTCCTCAATAATAGAGACCAGGGCTATAAACAATTATTGAATTTCAAAATGTTAATTTCACTCTAATACATTACATTTTAGGTACTCTATTAGTCACCACAGATCAGGGAAAACATATGGTACTTCTCTTTTGGTGACTGGCTTTTTTCATGAAGTATAATGGTTTCCAGTTGCATCCATTTAGTTGCAAAATACAGAATTTCATTTTTTTATATCACTGAGTTAGTATTCTCTTTCTTTGCTGTTTTTCCTAAAGATTGATTTTTTTGAAAGGCAGACTTACAGAGAGGGAAGAAGGGAGGGAGAGTGGGAGGGAGGAAAAGAGGGAGAGAGACACTTTTCACCCATTTTCTTTACAAATGCCTGCAATAGCCAGGGCTGGGATAGGTTGAAGATAGGAGCCAGGAACTTCATCTAGGGATCCCATGTGGGGGCAAAGATGCAAGGATTTGGACCATCTTCTGCTGCTTTCCCAGACAAATTAGCAGGCAGCTGGATCAGAAGTAGAGCAGCTGGGACTCGAACTAGCTCTCATATGAGATGCCAGTGTTTCAGGCAGCAACTTAACCAGCTGTGCCACATTGCTGGTCCCTATTATTGACCTCTAAAAACACAAAGATAGACAAACTTCTGTCAATAACTAGCAGGATGATCTATGGCAAATTTCTTAATTCTGAGTCTCTTTATTTGTAAATTGAGACTAGGAAGTGATTTCTAAACTTCTTGGCTGCTCAACTATTCAATGATTCTATGTTTATAATAGGATTTTTAAAAATTGAAATACTTTTTTATTATTGAGAGAAAATTTCCAACTACAAAATTTGTTGCAGGTTATTTAATGCAAGTTTTTTGGATTATGACTAAACCTGAGAAAAACGCATGTTGTTTGCTTTACTAAAGAATAGCTCCACTTGAGCATGTCCCAAATTGCACATCTCTTCCCTCTCTTATTCCCACTCTTATATTTAACAGCGATCACTTTTCAGTTAAGTTTCAACACTTGAGAATAACTGTGTATTGATTACAGTATTCAACCAAAAGTATTAAGTAGAACAAACAAAAAAAATACTAAGAGTGAAATCTTTACTTAATATATGCTAAACTGATCTTCTGTGTATAAAGAGAATTGAAAATGAATCTTGATGTGAATGGAAGGGGGGAGGGAGAGGAAAAGGGGAGGGTTGCAGGTGGGAGGGAAGTTATGGGGGGGGGAGCCATTGTAATCCATAAGCTGTACTTTGGAAATTTATATTCGTTAAATAAAAGTTAAAAAATAAAAAAATACCTAGAAAAAAAAAGAATAGCTCCAGATAAACTAATGTTTTTACATTGCTACAATTTGTGCCCTACAAACAGGAATTTTAATAGAATTTTATTTTGAAAAGTTTTTTTGCATGAGTTTTATATTTTCCCACATAGATAATCAGGTCATTTTGATATAAAGTTCATTTGTTTTCTTTCTTTCCATTCTACTTTCCTTTGTGGGCAGCCTTACCTAGTTTCTTATCTTAAGGAAAGGCTTTATTCTCTCATGATTTAGAATGATTTTTCCTGAAGGCATTTTGTAGATTTAACTTGTAATCAAGTTGAGGAAGTTTTCCTGAACTCCTGGTTTGGAGATTCCATCATTGATGGACATTAGATTTAGTGAAATGTTTTTCTTCATTTATGGAGATAAACATGTATTTTCTTATTCATATATGGACAAGGTTAATTGTATTGATTGATTTTAAATATTTGGGCCAACCTTGCATTCATGGAATAAACCCTAAATTTGTGTGTATAGCAGGATTTAGTTGCTAGCATGTTGTTGAAGATCTTTGTTTCTACTTACATTTTGAATACAGGCTTTGATTTTGGTGTCAGAGTAATGTTGGCTTCATAAAATTTTTTGAAAAGAGTTCCTTCTTCTATGTTCTAGAATATTTTGTTGCAAAATTGGTATTATATTCTCCCAAAATGTTTAGGAAATTCATCAGTAAGAAAATTTTGAAAATATGAATTCAATGTATTTAATTTGGTAGAGAGCTATTCAAATTACCTATTTCTTCTTGAAAGACGTTGGGGAACTTGTGCCTTTTTATGAGTTTATCCATTTCATCTAAAGTGCCAAATTTATGTACATAAAATGGTAAAATTGCATAAGATGGAAATAGCTCCTTCTTATTCTTATATTGCCTGTAGAATCTGTACAAATAACTTCTCTTTCATTCCTGATATTGGTAATGTGTAATTTTTTTAACCTGATAGTGCTCATTGTTTTCTGGTTTGCATAGTTACTGACAAGAAATCTATTGCTACTCTTGTTTTTCTGTGTGCAGTTAATCTTTTTACTCTGGCTGCTTTTAAGATACTCTGTTTATTTTTTATTTAGAGACGTTTCACTGAGATATGCTTTGCTGTGTTTTCCTTTGTATTTGCATTCTCCTTGGACTTCCCTGAGTGTCTTGGATATGTGGTTTGTTGTCCTTCATTAATTTGAAGAAATTCTTGCCTAGAAATAATAAGTGAGTTCACCAAGGTTATGGCAGAATTTGGTAAAAGAACAAACTGTAGAGAGTCTGGAAAGTAAGTCAGAATTGGCCTTTTAACGAGACTCCCAAGTAATTCATAGGCACGTTTTGAGATGCACTGCTACAGAATAAGGACCATCCGTGGTGTTAATCTATAATAGAAACAACTGCATGTTTGTTCATATCTCTTAAAATGGCCCTACCGTTCTCTAGTTCCTGAAGCCTCAAACTTAGGTATCATCCTTGATTCTTCCCTTTCATTCACCCTCTCCATCAAGATCGCTTCTCATCAATGAGTACTGTTGGTTCATACTTTTTTTTTTTTAGATTTATTTATTTATTCGAAAGTCAGATTTCACAGAGAGAGAAGTAGAAGCAGAAAGAGAGAGAAAGCGAGAGAGAGAGAGAGAGGTCTTCCATCCGCTGGTTCACTCCCCAATTGGCTGCAATGGCCGGAGCTGTGCTGATCCAAAGCCAGGAGCCAGGAGCTTCTTCCAAGTCTCCCATGCAGGTTCAGGAGCCCAGGGACTTGAGCCATCTTCTATTGCCTTCTCAGGCCATAATAGAGAGCTGGATCTAAAGTGGAGCAGCCAGGACTCAACTCAGTGCCCATATGGGATGCCGGCACTGCAGGCAGCGACTTTACCCACTCTACCACAGCGCCGGCCCCAATTCATACTTTCAAAGACAAGTCTCAATCCATCCATGTTCCTCTCCGTGGCTACCCTGTTCTAAGTCATCATTTTCTCTCCCAGAACTACACTACCATGGACTCTTGATTGCCTTGCTTCCTCTCTTTTCCCTATAGAAAATTTATAAAACACCCAGAGTGATCTTACTAGAGCTTATGTTCTAGATGGAAAAGATGGAAAATTAACATGTAAGTAAATAAATTATAACAATCACTATTAGTTATAAATATGATGAAGGAAAGCAATATACTTATGTAATAGAATAAATAAACAACAGGGGGCCCACAGGCAGCTTAATCTTCTCAAGGCATCGTGACAAAGTTCTAGTGTCATAGCTTAAACAACAGCAGTTTATTTTCTCTTTGCACGGGACTAAGAAGTGCAAGGTGCCATCAGGTTGGTGTCTGGTGAGATCTCTCTTTTTGGCTTGTAGATGACTACTTTCCTGTCGCGTTCTCATGGGACAGTTTTTTTCTGTGTTTTCATGAGGAGAGAGAGACAGCTCATTCTTTTCCTACAGGAACACCAGTTCTATGAGATTAGGGCCTTAACCTCATCACCTCGTCTTGTCTCAATGATCTCCTTAAAGCCTTAATCTCCAAATATGGTACCCTGGGGTGGGGGGACACACATCCCTCTGTAACAGGGAGATTGGGTAGGGCTCTCTGTAGTGATGGCACCTGAGGATCTGGCCTTGGAGGTGGAGCCAGCCAGTGAGCAATGAGGAAAAGATTTGAGGCATCTTCTAGTACTGGTTTTGAACTATCAGGAGAAAGAAAAAAAACACAAATAAATCCAGCTATTTCTAGCCTGGTCAGAGCTGAGATTTTTACAATCAGACCTATCATCTTAGGGTTTCTATTCCAAAATCACTCTAATAGCATCTGAAACTGGCATTCGGACAAAGTTGAAGTGTACAAAAAGACTAATTACTGGCACATTAGAACTGAAGCTTTACTTCCAATCCAAAGCTAACATTTCTCACTGAAACCAGTTCACTTCAAAGCTGCCTCTGTGAAGGGTGAATTCTTGGGATGTTTCATTAAGCTTTCAGTGAATAGGTGCTTGCTCCATTGATGGTGATTTGAAAGCATTACCTAGTTCAACTATGAAAAAAGATTTCTTAGAATGTTCCAAAGGTCACCTTGACTGATGTACACAGAGATTCTTAATCTCAAACTTTCTAAGTCAGCCAAAAATTATTTGACATCATGTATCAGCAAAAATCTTATGGGCCACCAGTAGAAGTTTTTTGCTGTTCACCCGAGTGAAAACACCTGGCAGATTATGGTCGAGACACGCTCCAAGGCAGGAATGGGGAGTGTGAAACATTGAAATCCTACGTCTATGTGACCTTGCCTCATTTTCATTATCCACTAGCAGGGGGTGAATAGGGAGCACTGATAAAGACAATTGGCATAATTTGTGCTCGGTTCAATCATTCCCTCCTCAGACAGCAATTATCACATGCATCAGACAGCATCTTGCAGAGTTCAAGCCCAACCAGCTATTCACTTTCAGGACAGGTCTTTAGGGATTGAACTCTTAGCTTAATTCGCTCAGCTCTTTCATGTCATGTCTATATAAATATTCTTTTTAGCAATTATCTGACCTAAAAACATTATCTTAACAAATAATCTTAAATCACTTTGATAGAAATACACAGACACCCACACACACACACAAATACACACACACAAATACACACTGTGTTGTTACCAAAGCCTGGGTGTATTCTTGCTTGATGGGTTCTATATGTCACTCTCCTTTGCTCTATAATATCACTGGTCATTTTCCTGAGATAATGGCCAATAACAGCTAAAATTAACTTTGCAGTACATTTAGTGCTGATTTTATGTGTCAAATTAATAGGATTAGATGCGTTACTTATCCAATTTGCTTTTAATTAATTTGTACTTTTCATTGAATTTTCCCTGAATTAGGGAAAATTGGAAGTTGCTTTTAAAAAATTACTGAAAATCTATTTGATTATAAATATTAGAATAATAGCAAAGAACAAATCTTGCATTTTCCATTATGTGATATGTAAAAATGTTTACTTACACATGCATGTGAAGTTTTTATGTATTTATATTTATTTATTTGAAAGGCGGAGTCAGAAAGCAAAAGGGGAAGAGGGAGAGAGAGATCTTTCATTTGCCTGTTCACTTCCCAAATGGCTGCAACAGCCAGAACTGGGTGGATCCGAAGCCAGGAGCCAGGAGTTTCTTCTGGGTCTCCTATTGGGGTACACGGGCTCGAGCACTTGGGCCATCTGCTGCTGCTTTTCCAGGCACATTAGCTGGGAGCTGGATCTGGAGTGGAGCAGCCAGGACTTGAACTGGCACTCATATTGGATGCCAATACTGCAAGTGGTGGCTTTACTGGCTACACCACAGCTCCAGTTCCACACATGAACTTTTAATGTGAATGTGTATGTTAAAACAATATATAGGTTCATTTCCACTGAACTTCCTTTTAATGAATTAATTGTTTGACTATTAAAATCATTAATAATCATTTAAGCAATAGTGAGACAGATTACCTTAAAACTACTACTATGAAATAATTTTAAGTGACAATTACTTAGTTGAAATATCCACTTGCTGTAAATGTTTCCAGCAACCCCTGTATGTTGTTCTTGGTTTTCTCCAAGGATTCATTTGGGATCTTTTTGTGTTTTTGGTTTGTGCTAATAATCTTTTTTCTTACAAATAATTCCAAGTTTACTTCAATACAGATGGTATTTGTCTATAGCCAAAAACAGTTTTTAAAATGTACCCTAGCTCAATAAACTAGTTCAAAAGCATCTTCAGTGAAAATAAACAGTCAAAACAAAGATTAACAAAAATCAAAAACCCTAAGAGCTTGATAACTTGCTGTTTTCAATTCACTAGTCTTACAGAATTTTTAAAAATATAATTTAGAATACAAATGTGTAAGAAATTGGAAATTAGTTTTATGGATATATACATGATTTAATAAAACATGGTAACTTAAATGGCTACCTCCTATACTGTTTTGAAACCAGGATCTTGTTCATCTCTCTGAACTATTCCAAATACAAGTGAACACTGAGTTTAATGTGTTTTGGATTACCTAGCAGAGGAAAGATTAGGCTGAAACCCCAGAGAGTGAGTTGGTTGAATATGAATGAAAATTTATTTTTCTGGATCCAGAATTGTCTTTCGATTTTACATTGTCATAAAGTTTTTTTTTTTTTAAAAAGAGAGAGAACTATTTTGAGTGCCTACTATTTACCAGGGACAGAATGGGATATTAGTGATATAGTATATCTCACACACACACACCCACACACACACACTTCTGAACTCTGCAGTCTTCAAAGGACATAAACATCGGAATGCTAGTTTAGTCCCTGTTTATCTTTTATCAATTTTATGGCTAATGAATTACATTTATAATAAAAGACTGTTGTTCAAAGTTTCAAAACCAAAGCACAAGTTGCATTTCAGAAATTCTGTGCTAAGCTAGCTAGTTAGATTGTTCTGAACACCCACTGCCACCCAATGGAGAGGTGCCTGAATGACACCAGCTTGCAGGCTGAGAGCGCTCGTCCTTTAGGAAGGCCATGCCATCGTGGCAGACTTCAGCTTGGCAGATTCTTGTTCAGATCGAGTAAAATTGCCCTAGCTGCGGGGGAGAAGGAAGAAGTCTTGGGTTAAAAATATTTTGTTCTCTAAACCCAGCCCCCCCCCCCAAAAAAAAGCCTTATTCAAAATCAGTTTGGAGGTGACTACAGTGAAATTGCCTTTGAACAGCTGGAGGGATGTCAGGTAACAATACCTACTTCATGGAAGACACAGAAACATGTCAAGGACAACTCTTCTGCGCTACAGAGAGCACATCACGATTAACTGAGGTTGGGAAAATAATGCTGGAACAGCCAGGGTGTTTTTTTGGTGAGCAGGTCTCTAAATTTTAGCCTGAGTCTTCTTTACCATGAGTAGTTTGTAAAGGGCCCAGACTGTTCAGGAAGAGAAATGAACTAGAATGTTCCTTAGGCTCCCCACTCCATTATCAATGCTGTTCAAGCCTCTGACACAGAATATTTAAAAGAGGAAAAACATAACTTACCTCTAAAGTTCATGGAATCACTTTGATTGCAAATTTATTGCGCCAAAATAAACCTATTTTAACTTCTTGTTTTCCATGAACTTTTTGAAGTCCCCTGTATGTCAGATGCTTTGCGAAAGATATTGAAATGGCCCAGACATTTTCGTGTTTTTCTTCTTAGCCAAGAGCTTGAGATAAACAGCATTTTGTGCCATGGCAAGTTTTTAAATAAGAAGGTGCTGTGGTGTGCAAGGCTTGATTTGCTTAGGAAATTCATCATTAGGAGAAGTTTAAAGCAATTTCCAGTTCAATGAAAATGTTGCTTCAGAGGCTCCTCATGTCCAAAATGCCACTTCCATTGTTCCCATGGGTGGAAGTACCAGAGAGTCTGGGAACAGGGTGGGGCCCCGGCACAAAGGAACCAGAGCACTGGCCACTGCTGCTTTACATTTTTTTGTTTTAAAATATTTATTTATTTATTTATTCACTAACTTACTTATTTGAAAGAGAGGCAGAGAGAAAGAGGGGTGGCGGGGGGAGATTTTTCCATCTGCTGGGTCACTCACCAAGTGGCCACAAGGGCCAGAGCTGGGCTGATCCAAAGTCAGGAGCCAGGAGTTTTCTCTCTGTCTCCCACACAGGTGCAGGGGCCCAAGGACTTGGGCCAGCTTCTACTGCTTTCCCAGGCCTTAGCACATAGCTGGATTGGAAGTGGAATAGCTGGGACTCAAACTGGTGCCCATATGGATGCTGGCACTGCAGGTGGTGGCTTTACCCCCTACACCACAGCACTGGCCTCTGCTGCTTTATTTTTTTTTTAATCAACTCTTAGATTTTTTAGAAAGCCTAAGTTTAGTAATCTCCTCCTAAAGAAGCTGAAAACATCTTTAAAGCAGCAATCACCTTAGGAAATGATCCTTGCATTCCCTTATATCCAGGTCTTTGAAGGGAACAATTACCTAATAATGTATCATCTGACTTTTCAAGTTACATTATGAAATGTGACAAGGTAGGTTAAATTGGTTCACTGAAGAATGCCATGGTAAATTTCTTATGTAGATTCCCTGAAGAAATGATTTAAGCTAGGCTTCATGTAGGCTTTGCAGAATTTTTCCACTTCCTGAAGTATCAGAAGTAATCAACAGCATTTAGTCATTCAACAACTATCGACTGTATACTCATTCAGTGCTCTTGAGTAGATCCTTTGCTATGTACTGTACATTTAACGCTAACTAAAAAGATAGGATCTACACCAGTCAGGGAGAAACACAGCTATGGCCTGGCCAGCACACTGACTTAAGATCTAAGACAGAAGTTAGTTGACAATAGGAATCCCATCTTACTGGATGGCAGAGGCATCAGACCTTACATTAGTTGAGCATCAAATGAAGTCATTGTGATGGTATTGAGGCACTACTTTGTTCCATCAAAAATGACTACTAAATTTTTAGCAAAAATATGCCAAACACAGCATTTTTTGTCAAAATGAAGATTGACATGATCAAAACAGACTATTTTAAAGTCTATTTATTTATTTATTTCATTTTACTGGAAAGGTATTTTTATTTTATTGGAAAGGCAGCCAGAGAGAGAGAGAGAGAGAGATTGATCTTCCATTTGCTGGTTCATTCACCAAATGCACACAAGCCCACAACAGCCATTGCTGGGCCAGGCCAACACCTGGGAGCTCAGAACCTAATGTGGTTCTAGTCTCCCACATGAGTGGTAAGGACATAAAAATTTTTTTTTTTTTTTTTTTTTTTTTTTTTTTTTTACAGGCAGAGTGGACAGTGAGAGAGAGAGACAGAGAGAGAAAGGTCTTCCTTTTGCCGTTGGTTCACCCTCCAATGGCCGCCGCTGCAGCCGGCGCACCGCGCTGATCCGAAGCCAGGAGCCAGGAGCCAGGTGCTTTTTCCTGGTCTCCCATGGGGTGCAGGGCCCAAGCACCTGGGCCATCCTCCACTGCACTCCCTGGCCATAGCAGAGAGCTGGCCTGGAAGAGGGGCAACCGGGACAGAATCCGGCGCCCCAACCGGGACTAGAACCCGGTGTGCCGGCGCCGCAAGGTGGAGGATTAGCCTATTGAGCCACGGCGCCGGCTCAGGACATAAAAATTTGAGTTGCCATCTGCTGCTTCCCGGGGTGGAGATTAGCAGGAAGCTAAATTAGAAGCAGGGATAGGACTCAAATCCAGGTACTCTGATATGAGAGAGGAATGTCTCAATCAGTGTCTTAACCACTGCACCAAATGCATGCCCCAGATTAATAACGATAGAATACTCCACTAAAAGTGTTATACATCGGGGCCGGCGCTGTGGCAGAGTGGGTTAAAGCCCTGGCCTGAAGCGCTGGCATCCCATATGGGCACCAGTTCTAGTTCCAGCTGATCCTCTTTCAATCTAGCGCTCTGCTATGGCCTGGGAAGGCAGTAGAAGATGGTCCAAGTGCTTGGGCCCCTGCACCCAAGTGGGAGACCTGGAGGAAGCTCCTGGCTCCTAGCTTTGGATCAGCTCAGCTCCGGCCGTTGTGGCCATGTGGGGAGTGAACCAGCGGATGGAAGACCTCTCTCTCTGTCTCCACCTCTCTCTGTAACTGTCTTTCAAATAAATAAAATAGATCTTAAAAAAATGTTATACATGATGTATATACATAAGATACATAGGGAGGTGCTGGTGCTGTGGCGCAGTGGGTTAGAGCACAGGCCTGCAACACCAGCATTCCATATGGATGCCAGTTTTCATCCTGGCTGCTCCACTTCTGACCTAGCTCTCTGCTATGGCCTGGGAAGGCAGTGGGAGATGGACCAAGTCCTTGGGCCCCTGCATCCACATGGGAGACCCAGAAGAAGCTCCTGGCTCCTGGCTCCTGGCTTCAGATTGGCCCTGCTCAGGCTGTTGTGGCCATCTGGGGTGTGAACAAGTGGATAAATCAAAATCTTTAAAAAGAGATACATTGGGATATTCTATTGACAAATTAAACACATAGGAATGCAAGTGCTCTGCCAGATCTTCATTAATACATTTGTCTTGAAGGAAGTTGTTAGGGGGAACAGGAGAGTCTAGATGCCACTCAAGATAAGGGCTCTTCTGTCTCACTTGGAATTCACTTTGTTGGAGACACCCTGGAGAAGTCTGTAATATGCTCCCTGCTTCAGAGTTGCCTGAATGATGAAAGGATCTATCCTCTCCCCTATTGGTCTTATTCTTAGCCAAATTCTTCAAGTGCAGAAGTCACTCCTGTCTCTGTTAATTCTAACAAGCTCCTCAAGGTACCAGTTAGCAAATTCACTCCTCCATTAATAGCTCTCAAATGACCTTGGAGCTAAAAACCTTCCAAAGCTGCCCAACCAACTCCCAGGAGGGCAAATTTATGAATAGGAAATCTCTGGTTTTGATCTGTGTGGGGTCCACTCCATGGATCAGAAGATGAGGGGACTAATAAATATCTTCACATACTGCTCACATTTTGGATATTTATTTACAGGGCTAGGGTTAACTTCAATTTGCCTAATTTTATTTCATTATCTCCAACTTTGTCATCCATCATTAATAACATCAACTACACATCCATTGTTTATAGAACCCTCTGTCTTCCTCCTACTTTTCTAACCCCTTTTAAGGGAGATATTTTGTTTTCCTTTGACAAAATTTATATCTGTTCTTCTCCCCTCCAGTGGACTGAGAAAACAAAGTGTTCCATGAGAGAGAGAGATATTTAATGTGAAAAGATTCTATTCTGTGACCTCATCTGGACTTTCTAATTTGGACAGTAGGCAATAAAACTTCATGATTTTGGAGTATAAAAAAAGGGTGCTTTGATTAATTCATTTGTGATAAAGCAATGCTTTACGAAAGGGCAAAGACCATAACTGGTTAATGAAATAAAAGCTTCAAAAACCATGTCATGTTTCATATATACTGTTAGTGAAGTAATGAAAACAGACATTTTGAGTGTCTGAGATTTCTTAGAGCCACTCTAATCCTCTTCTCCCCACAGACACACTCATAGAAATCACCTTGTCCTTTCTTTTGATTTTGAGGCTTTTCCTGTATCTTTAAGGCCATGCGATGTTTTTTGTTTGTCTGTTCTTTCCCATGGTCATTGCCCAATGACACCACGTCCAGCCAACTTCCATCCACAAGGATCTGAGTTTGCCCACAGCTATGTCTCCCAACTGTCCCTGATTTCTGTTCTCAGTTCTGTTCTCTGTGTCCTCAGCTGCAGCTTGTCCCTGGAACCGTTCCCAGTTGTAGGAGCCAGGAGAAGCTGATCCACAAGACAGGAGCAATAGAAGAGAGATTTCCCCCAGGCTTCTCCAACTCTGTGGATCCGGAGGGCTGTTGAGGCAGGCAGCAGGAGCACATCAAACCTCAACAATGCCCTTCCACTCTCTTATGGGCATTGACTTCTTGAGTCTTCACCACCCTGTGAAGTAATTGATCACTTTTTAGAGAGATAAATTGAAGTTTCAAGAAATTAAATCATATGCCCACAATGCACAGGTCTTGGGAGTTGGAGCCAGGACTTGAAGACTTGAACCCAGTGTGCTTGACTCCAAGGGCCATACTCTTAATCACTACAAGCTGCCGCTTCCCAGACATAGTAATGTTTAAACAGTGGCAATGACATTCAGGATTACCAGCTAACACAAATGCAATCCAAATGCCTAATCAACTCACATTTATTTAATGCATTTGGAATTCACAGCCTCTTAAATTTTTAGTAGCAAATGAAGCACTGGTCTAAGTAATGTACATATGTTTTCTCATTGAAGTTTCATGATCACCATAGATAAGGGGAGGTGACATTATTCTTTGCATTGAAAAAATACAAAAACAGAGGTAAAGCATGGTTAAATAATTTTAATTAAGTAATCTCTAATTCAGAGAGATGGGAAAATCGAGATTTGAATGAGGTGTCTCTTTTCCACTCTATTACATTGGTGCTGGTAGAATTTTACTGCTTATATTATAAGTGATTTCTATGAGTAAGCACTGTGTGAAATACTGTTTGTGCATTATAAAGGAAACCCATGTATCATCCTCCAGAGGTAGTCCTATTACCTAGTTCTTATACCTGAAGAAATCAGAGACTTCTGATAATACCTTGATAGGAAGTAGTAGAACTAGAATTTGAACTTAGATATGATTGATTTCATAGTTGATGATTATGGAAAATCATTGAAAAAGTAAATAAGGCTCTCAAAATAGCTTTTAATAGAACTGGAGAAAAATTTCAAAAAAAGTTTCCTTCATTCTCCTGGCAAGCTCATTCATCTTGGATTTCGCCTGAGGTCTCCACACTACTTTTGCTTATGAGCAACAAAATTTGGAAGAGGTAGTATCTGAATCATAAAATACATATGTTTTGGACTGGGTTCTGCATATTGGTCATAGTTAAATAGCTGTGGCATTAGCACCTTCTATTTGAGGGATTAAATTCTCCATTTTAATGCTCTGATTCTTAATTTCTCCTTAGTTGACTGTCACAGGCAGATCATTAAAATGCCTGTCACCTGCCACCTACTCCATCTTCCTGGGGTCCAAAAATCTTTCTCTTGTGACTGGTTTCCAGTCACCTGAGGATATATGATAGATCTGACTAATGCACTTCTCCTGTGTTTTCTGGAAGGGCCACCAGCTCAGTTTGTGGTTTTTATAGGAAACTCACAAGATTTTTGACCTGATGTGCCCCTCTGTCTTCTGGTTACAACCTCTCACGCTCACACTCTGGCCAGTGAAATATTTGCAAATATCTAAAGTTTTAACCTCCACTCTTGGAAGTAGCAGATCCTGTTTGGGAATGAACAGTACTGATTTTCTTGTTACTTGCTCTTTTATTTTTCACCCTTCAGGACAGATTTTGGACAATTTCCCTGTTTCATATTATAATTCCCAGTTGTATCGGCATTTGTATTTCCAAGTTGAATCTCATTTCATGATTTTCTGCCATGTTTCTAGCTTCTCTGTTCCATGGTGCATTGTATCCCATCTCATTACAATTTTTAAAAGACTGCCAACTTCACAAATTTATCCTACTACTAAGGGATACTGTTTATCTCCTCCTGCCCCTCCCACTTCATGGATAAAGATATTAACCTGGTTCCACTTCAGTGCCATAGAGACTGTCCTGGGCACCAACCCTGGTCAAGGGATGGCCATTTTTCAGTGCTTTTGGATGTAGTATTCTGGCTTGTTTCTGGCTCATGTGACAGGGCTTCCATAAGAATAAATCTACTGCAAGGGAGATTTTTGTGTTGTAATATATTAGCTATGATATTAAATGTCAGTTCTATTAGATCTACTGAATTCTTTCCTTCACACTAATTTTGGTAATTCATTCAAAAGAGGGATTAAGTGTGCCTGGCATTATGCACACTGTATTTTGTTTAGAGTTCCATTATCCCAGATGTTCAGAATAAGCAGCTATGGGCACTTTTGAGGAGAAAAGTAAAATGTTCCCAGCCACTCTATTTTGTGCATAAATGCTGGAAATGATTGATGAATATGAATATCATACATTGATTAAAGGTAGGATACATTCTGAGAAATGCTTCCCTAGGTGACTTTTCTCGTTGTCTGAACAG
The DNA here is from genome assembly GCF_051225735.1 of Oryctolagus cuniculus. Lineage (NCBI taxonomy): Eukaryota > Metazoa > Chordata > Mammalia > Lagomorpha > Leporidae > Oryctolagus > Oryctolagus cuniculus. The sequence goes on along the minus strand of NC_142880.1, from coordinate 73,775,826 downwards.
CACAGAGTGATTACAAGATCATTAGGTGATACAGCCTTTAGGAATCACTGTGATATATTGAGATATATATATATATATATAGAGAGAGAGAGAGAGAGAGAGAGAGCAAAATGTCATTCAGTGGAGAATAATGAGAGAGAGAGAGAGAAGGATGGAAAGAGAGACGAAGAAGGAGATGGGCACACACACATACACATACACACACTACAGTTTTTCCACACACTGGTTCATCCCCTAAATACCCTCAACAGCTGAGACTGGCCCAAGCCAAAGCCAGGAACCTGGATCTCTATCCAAGACTCCTTTGTGGGTGACAGGGATCCAAGTCTTAAGAAGTCATCTGCTGCCTCTAAGGATGCTCATTATCAGGAAGCTGGAATCGGGCATAGAACTCCAGCATGAATGTAGGTGTTCAGAGCAATGCCTTAACAGCTGTTCCATATGCCTGCCTCATTGTGTATTACACACACACACATATATGAAACTATGTATGTATTCATATATGTGCTGTGAGTAAACATATGGTGCCAAGTGAAGCCAAACCATGAAAGAGAAAACAGTAAACAGATTGTCTACAGATTGGCATCTACTCCTGGCTTTGAGTCTACTTGGGCATTTGACCCAACTTAGACTACTGGTCTTGTGGAGGTTATATGTGAGATGTGTAGGTGGGACAAAATGATTTCTAAAGCCCAATGCAGCATCTGCATGAGGATTGCATATCCTTTTTCTTTTGCTCTTCACTTCTTTATATCAGGACAAATGGCATTCCTTTGAAATTATTGGAGTAAACTGATCTGTTATGGTCTGACTGTTTCTTTTCTTGCAGCAATAGATTGATGATTCAGGCTTCCTTTACATATCCTAAAAATATTTGAATTTGGAAAAAAACTATAGAGTGAGAAGAAGGAGAGTTTCTAATACCATTATTTGCAGAATGAAGGGGATGTTTCTCGTATCCTGGACTGGAAAAGTCACTGTTAAGTTTTCTCCTAAGAGTTCCTGAGAATGAAATGGAAAGTCCCTCGCCTCTGCAGAGCTTCTGCCTAGAAGCTCACAGGATCATAGAAGTGGGAAGAAATTTAAAGGTCAATTAGCTACTTCCCCTGTTTTGGGAGATCTAAGTTTTCTTAATTCCCAATAAGGGACTCTTTCCTCTGTGAGGAAGGATGAAGAGGTCAGAGCAAAGAGATGGTCCTACTCTCAAACTGCAGTTGGTGAAGCATCAAGGGACCTGCCTCACCTGTCTGGGAAAGCAAGAATCCCAGAGATGTCAGCTCGTCACTCCCAGAATTCCCTTCCATGATAGGGGGCTTTCCTCTGTCCTTGCCCTTTATCTTTAGATTTTCACCAGGTCTTAATTCATAATTTAAAAGCAAGGCAAATGGCCATGACCTCCCATCTTACTACTTTTCTTAGAGCTCAGGAAACAAAGAGAAGACGATATAAGACACTGAAGTAGCAGGTTCTCCCCAAAACACAAGTGTTGCAAAGTTGCTTATTGTCAGAAGCCTACAACCAAAGAGGAGTATGCACTCTAATTAATCAAAGGTATTTCATTCCAAAGCCAGGTTTCCTGTTGCTACCAGTGAAATATCTATTCTTTAGTTAAGTCATCTGCAACACACTGAGTAATGAGACATTGAATGTTTCAAAATTCAGACAAACACTGCAATCACTAGATTCTAAAAACAGTTCCATAAGGTATCAAATATACTAATTCTGTCTTTTTTTAAACTTTTTTTCTAATATTACCAGTGATTGTCCTTTAAAAGAATATGATGTTGTTTTATGTGTTTTAATCCTCAATCCCAGAAATAAACTGGCCAGGTATTTCCTGAATATCTCTTCCCAGTTTTCAGTAACACTGCAATTTCTCCTTCTCCAGTCCTTGTGAATGTGCCTTCTCTATACTGTCAGTGAATGGTAACTTTTTCCTTTTTCGCCCTTTCTCTTTCTTCACTTTCTTGGTGACCAGTCATTCTGCAGGATTCTAACCACTCATGACTCCTCCCCACCAAAACTGAGATGCCACTGTGGACCAGGCACTCTGCTCAGTGATATAGATTTAGACATGTATAAGACCCAGCCTCCTCAAACAAATCATAAAATGGAGAGAAGTTTAGATGCTGCAGCTTGGTAAATTTAACGAATAATGCAGGGGAGGGTGCCTTACCAAGACTGTTGAAGTAGGGAAAGATTTCTTGAAAGAAGTGGTTCATCATTTCAGACAGAGCTTTGTATGAGCAAAGGCACAAAGACATGAGGCAGTGCATTGTGCCAGTCTTTGTTGATGTGTCTGCTGTACAGGTGCCTGCAAGGCAGAATGCCCAGAGGGCTGATGATAGAAGGCTCTGGATGAGGTGCTAGGCTAGTGCAATAGGCTGAAAGGTGTCCCTTTCAAACTCATATGTTGAGGACCTGAGTACCCATGTGACTATATTTTGGAGATAGGGCCTTTATGGAAGTCATTAATTATGGGAGTAATTCAAGTTAAATGAAGTCAGAAAAATAGGCCCTGATCTGATAAGAGTAGTGTCCTTATCAGAAAAGACACCGGAAACTCCTGTTCTTTCTCTTTCTGTCCTGTGATGATGAATCAAGAAGGTGGCTGCAAGTAGGAGAATACTCAGCATTCTCATCTTAGATTTGCATCTCATGAATGATGAGAAAAAAGGTAACTATTACTTAGCCACCAAGTCTATGGTGTTTTGTTGTTGCCTAAAAGAGCTAGGGAGTCCAAATTTGATGCTGTATAACAGGGATTCCCTACAGGGAGATACTGATGCCAGGGGCACTTTGGAAATTTGAGAGTTGTTGGCTGCCACAACAATTTCCAGGAAGCACCAGCAATTACAAGGTGGGGGCAGAGAGTGCTCCATGCCTTCCCCTTGACAGAGTGCTCCCGTGCAGAGAAGAAATGTCTCGCATTCCTCAGATGTTTCCATAAGTGAAAAACCTGTTTATCATGATCTAGGTTCATAACCAAAGTTTGTTTACGTGAAAATGCCAGTGTTTTTATATAATTCAAAATAAACCGAGATTTGGGGGAATTCTGGTATCCTGTGAATCACAGAGGCAGGCTTGAACAAAGAAGCTAAATTTTGTGGTGTAATTGGCAATTGACCAGTACAAGAACCTCAGATAGAATTTCTCTCCATATTTTTTTTTTAATTATATTATTTATTTGGGAGGGAGAGAAAATGAGGGGGGGGGGAGGAAGGGGTATAGTATTAGTATGTTATGAGCTGCCTAGGGAATGGTAATGGTTAAAAGGCAGGCAAGAAGAGAGTAGTTCTCAAGGGAAAGCGGGTACAGTTAGAAAAAAATAAATCAAGGAAGGAGAGCTTCATAAAGAAAAAGACAAAAAGGTAGTAAGGTAGGGATTAAAAAATTTCTGTCAAGCTTAGCATCAAAGAAGACATTAAAAATCTAGTGATTCAGAGGGAACTAAAATGCACATGGATGCTGTTGAAATGTGACTGAGAATTGAAAAAAAAAGAATATAATGAGCATAAATGTATTTTTCAAGATTTATACTGGTGTGGGAAAAGAACAAATAAGGTAGTACATAATAAGTAAGACAGAGAAGGTTTGAAATAGCTGCTATGGAAAAATGAGAAAGAGAGCCAGCCACAAGCACAAACATCAAGAAGTACTGAAGCCAAGCCAAGGTTGAAGTCCACAGATCTGCATTAACACTAATCAATTTGATTTATGTGCTTTTTCTCTGCAAGTGCTTGGCTTCCAGGAGGTGGGGGTACATAATGCACATAGTTGGATTGGTCTAAAAATTTATATAAAAATAAAAGTTTGCATAGTGGGTGTAGTAGAAAAATGGGGCCAGAATATTCACGGTGCTGGCAAGCAAGAGATTAGTATGATTCATCATGGTATAAAGGAAAAAAACTGTGAAGAGATGATAATCCAGAAGAAGGGATAGGGTCCAGATGGAAAGACCAAGGGTTCTGGTGAGAGGTTATGGGCAGATGCTGAATACTAGAACTGATGCTTTTCTAGGTCGTTCAATTGCAGCTGATGGTTATACCTATGCTGAGACAACAATATACAGTGAAGTCGAGATGGGTTACCAGACTGTAGTCAGTGCAGAAGTGCTATATAAGCCTTCCACTTAGATGCTGATGACACTCAAGTGATGATTGTAATTGAGATTTAGCATCTTGACAGCTAAGGCACTTTAGCAAATTAGAAGTATCATGCTCATATGAAGAGATGCTGAATTCCAGAAAGAATGTGGATAACTTTAAGTCTGACTCAGATGAAGGGGTGACATTTCTCCCAGCCACCAGGAACACTCTGAGCTTCTTTGCTAACTAATCTGAATACAAAATTATCGTTTTTCCTTAAGTCTCTTATAGACAGAGTGAAGTATGCCAATGGCAGATCAGTCAGCATGATCAGATGTCATCTAGAACCTCCCTACAGCTTCAGTCTTCTAAATTCTAAGGTCTTTGAGAATTCACAGCCTTCCCAAGAGCGATGGCTAATTCCCCAGGTGGCCTCTGTTGCCTCAGCTTCCCCTAACTCTTAGATTTCTCATCCATCAGGTTTTCCTACACCATTTTGACCTCAGAGTGAAACACAGTTTCACTGTTATTTTCCTTATTAATGTACACACACACACACACACACATACAAACACACACACACAAGATCAAATTAACTCATCTTCCTAAGGAGTCAAAATGTGTAACTCACATATAATGGATGGAAAACCAGGAGTTAGTAGGTACAAGTCTTTACAAGAGAACAAGGCAGTGACTTAAACTCAGCTTTACTTCACTTCATCAACTCTAGAACATCATCCTTCTAAACTCTAAAACTTCATTATGGCCATAAGAATATTTAAATCTATCCGTATTTTTTTAAAGTCATTTGATAATGCCAATGGAAACTTCATTCTCCAAATAGAGAAACTTTTGTGAAATTGTAGGAATTTGAGTGGGGAACCAGTAGATAACAAAGGAAGAATTTTGCTAAAGAACTAGTAGATACAAAATTCTTACATACATAATTTTGTTACTAAGCGGACAATTGCAGGCCAGTCACTTTGTTCCCTTGTCTAGCCTGAGAAATGAGAGAAGAAGGGATTCTGATGCTGCTACATCCTAACATAATACAAAATTTCTTTAGAAGCAAAAGGTGAAGACCTTTTAAAGCGATGAGAGCTATTATCAAAAGAGAGTCTGACAGGGGCAAATGAAGGCTGTAGCAATCTGATTCTCATTGCGTAACAGGAAATTATCTTAGGCACTACACGTAGCAGGGAGGCATACTACCCTCTGTCTAGTGGCACTGAACTTCAAAAATGGTGGGTATCTCCTCACACATATCAGGATGGATAAACACATAAAGAACTGTGATGAAGAGAAAATTTGTTTGTTAACTCAGTGCATATTACTTTCAACTCTTGCGCTAATCCAATTCCTCCTAAACTAATCAGTGGTGCTTTTATTAGCTTTCATAAATGGATACTATTTGGCAAATTATGAAACAGTTTGTTATACTTTTTCAAAAGCCAATAATACAACATCTGATTCTTTTTAACAAAAAATTTCTTCCCTTGAATATTTTCATTATTTTTGTCTGTAGATTATAACCAGTTGTTATTTCCAATGAATAACCCAACTTTTCTAGTTTTTGGTTCCATGTAGCTGGAGCCCAGTAGACTTAATTACATTTAAAGATGAGTGGAGTTAAGTAGCTGAACTTTGCCTTAGCTTGAAGCTGTGAGTATAACTGTGCCTTGATATGCATTAGCTGTCTAATAAATCACTCAGCTGGCTATATATTGTGTTGTAGGAGAGTCGCCTGGGTGTGTGGATGTGAAAAATAATTGGACTAGGTCCAGAAGAATACCCAATGGATTCCCAAATCATCAATTTTTGGATTAGGCCTTTACTTTGGCAACATGTGTACAAATAAACAAGCATGACTGAAATTAATTTATTGCATTCAAGAGACATCTGTAATTCTGCAGTTACTCGGCGAGAAAGAATTAAACAATTTCATCTTTGACCATTTCCCTTCTTATTCCAGCTAAACAAACCTCGCCTTCCTAAATTACTCAGATCTTCTCTTCCAGCTGATAGGAAAACAAAAGTCCCTGTAAGTGAGCCTTATAAACTTTGATACATATAAAAACTCAAGGATGACATTAATGTGTCATGAAAGGACAGCTTAGGGACAAATTAAAGACTAATGATTCCCACTTCAAGTGGATCTTGGCTGTCTGTGCCAAAGTATGACAGCACATGCCATGTGAGAGAGAGGGACTGAGCTCATCTCCCTGCAGTTCTGAAATATGAAGGCTGCAGTACAAATTGCGTCTGCCCTCTCATGGATCCAAGGCAGTCAAATTCAACAGAACTTTATTACTGATTCCCCCTCCCCCATTTTATTTCTCTTTCCTTAAAAAAAAACAAACAAACAAACAAAAAACAACAACAACTCCACCATGGCTCAAGAAATGTGGAAGATGAAAATTGCCATTGTGTCCTTGGTCTCATTATTGGCATCCCAACCAAGTGGCAGTACTGGCTAATGTTTGTGATACCTTCTTGAGGCCCAGAAAGAGCAACCTAAGCCAAAGGGGATCAGAAATAAATACAGGCAAAAGACAGTGCTGCTCAATAGTTGACCAACTTAATGTTCAGCGGGTATTTATGGTGGATTCAGAAAGTAGGGTCTTGAGAATTCTGCCAAGATCAGCAAATTTTTAATTCAAAGTGACTAACAGAAAATGTTCATGGGTCCCAGCTGTGTGCTAGGATGGCCTATGGGGAGAAAGGGAAAGGAGAACAGGGAAGAAGATAAACCCAAATAGGAGGAGTACAGAAAAGAGAAAGGGAGCCACTTAGTATTAACGGTGGTGTTGACAGAGTTAATACACAACCCTAGGAGCTTTTGAGGACCTGGGGCTGTAGGCTGGTGGAAGGTGGTCATGCTTGGGTATCACTGTCATTCACTTATTCTGCTTAGGATGAGGGTATGACAATGAAAAGATATTTTAAATGCATTTTTTTCTTCACATGAACTTTTTTTCCCATTTGGTAGTGCCTTGAGAGTTTTGTAGAAGTAACTTGAATGGAACAGTTTTCATTTAATTAATAGCTACTATGTCCTTGTTGTTATAAACCCATAGGGATTTTATCCAGATTTTTAAAAAAATATTTATTTATTTATTTTAAAGTCATAGTTTCAGAGAGAGAGAGAGGAGGGAGAGGAGGGAGGAGAGAGGAGAAAGGAGAGAGGAGAGGGAAAGAGGGTGGGGAGGCAGGCAGTGAGGGAGAGAAAGAGAGAGACTTTCCATCTGATGCTTTGCTCTCCACATGGTTACAATGGCCAAACCCAGGAAATAGAAGCTAGGAACCTCATCCAGGTCTCCTTCATGGGTGGCGGGGATCCAAGTACATGAACCATCTTCCACTGATTTCCCAGGCCATTAGCAGGTAGCTAGATCAGAAGTGGAGTAGCTGGGGCCGGCTCTGTGGTGCAGCAGGTTAATGTCCTGGCCTGAAGTGCCAGCATCCCATGGAATGTTCTAGAATGAAAGCTAGATGGTATGATTCCAATATAATAATCTTTGTAATAGAGAACTTGTTTGAATCTTCAAATACCTATAAAACATGCCAAATGAAAAGCATTTCTATATTATAAATCTATGCCTTTTTAAAAGCTTATTAGCAATATGGGTGCCGGTTTAAGACCCAGCTGCTCCACTTTCCATCCAGCTCTCTGCTATGGCCTGGGAAAGCAGTAGAAGATGGTCAAGACCTTGGACCCCTGTACCCACATGGGAGACCTGGAAGAAACTGGCTCCTGGTTTCGATCAGCACAGCTCCAGCCATTGTGGCCAATTGGGGAGTGAACCAGTGGATGGAAGACCACCCCACCACCACCTCTCCTCTCTCTGTGTAACTCTGACTTTCAAATAAATAAATAAATCTTAAAAGAAAAGTGGAGCAGCCAGGCACAAACCAGCACCCATATGCGATGCTGGCAAAGCAGGTGATGGCTTTACTCGTTATGCCACAATGCCAGCAATATCCATATATAATAGATAAGAAAACTAAACCTCGGAGATATATGTATTAAGAGAGTTTCTCAAGTCAGACGTATAACAGAATGAGAGCTGTACTTGAGCATGGGTCTAGATTCAAAGTCTACCTACTTTGTACAGCCTCCTCCAAATGCTAACTATCCCCAGTTGCAAAATTAAAAGTTCTGACATCAGGTTATCACCACGGTTCCAGCCCCCATAGTTAACTATTTCTGCAGTCTTTCAGTTTTCCTAATGATATTGTCCAATCCTGGGACCAGAGACCATGCTGGCTACCTTTATTTACTAAACAGTACTCTGCAGTCCTTGATGTGGTCAGCAATCAGCACTTGTTAAATTCAGTCCTGCTGAGATGGTGTAACAGGTGGAGTATACAAAGAAGGGAAGCTTCCTTCTAAGGAATCTGTAAATATATGGATTATCTCAGAAAAGACATAAAATGTTCTAGAATGAAAGCTAGATGGTATGATTCCAATATAATAATCTTTATAAAAGAGAACTTGTTTGAATCTTCAAATACCTATAAAACATGCCAAATGAAAAACACTTCTATATTATAAATCTATGCCTTTTTAAAAGATCATTAGCAGCTGGCGCTGCGGCTCACTAGGCTAATCCTCCACCTTGCGGCACCGGCACACCGGGTTCTAGTCCCGGTCGGGGCGCCGGATTCTGTCCCGGTTGCTCCTCTTCCAGGCCAGCTCTCTGCTGTGGCCAGGGAGTGCAGTGGAGGATGGCCCAAGTGCTTGGGCCCTGCACCCCATGGGAGACCAGGAGAAGCACCTGGCTCCTGGCTTCGGATCAGCGCAGTGCGCCGGCCGCAGTGCGCCAGCCGCGGCAGCCATTGGAGGGTGAACCAATGGCAAAAGGAAGACCTTTCTCTCTGTCTCTCTCTCTCTCACTGTCCACTCTGCCTGTCAAAAAAAAAAAAAAAAAAAAAAAAAAAAAAAAAAAAAGATCATTAGCAAGGGAGAGAGTGAGAGAGAGTGAGAGAGGTGAGAGAGAGAGCACTTCCATCCAATTCTTCATTGCCAAAATGACTGCACTGGCCAAGACTTGGGCAGGCTGAAGCTAGGTGCCTGGAACTCCATCTTTGTCCCCCAAGTGGGTTTCAAGGCAAAAGCACTTGGGCCATTATCCACTGCTTTCCCGGGTGCATTGGCTGGGAGCTGGATCAGAAGTGGAGTAGCAGGGACTCTGATATGGATGCTGGCATTGCAGGTGGCAGATTAACCAGCTGAGCCACAATGCTGGACCCATAAATCTATCACTTTCTAAGTATTCTCCCGGTCCAGACACAATCATTATAGCAGATTAGGTTATAATTATGATTGGATTATAGCAGATACTATTTCTGTCCTTTGATATAGAAAGAAAGGCAGCAGTCAGAGCAAGGAGCAAGCATGTGGGATTGTCTTTATTTCTGGGATGTTTTTTCTTAGTGATAATTTTGTGGGTGTTACTGGTTGCCTTCTGGCTATGTTCTTTTTACTCCTTATTTGTTGGTAGTTCCTATATATATTTTGAAGAAATAAAAAACATATTTCACAGACTGTGGTTTTACTTTTTCTTGGATAATTTTTTTCATTTGCACAATATGAATGCTATAATTAAATTCAAAACTGCATGATTTGTACTCAACATCATTTTATATGTGACAGTGCAAAGTACACAGTAGATGATATGATGGATTGTCATTTAAAGGGATTACCTTTTAAAGAGATCATCATTTAAAAAGATTAACTTTAGAACTTTCCTTTTAAGTCCTAGTTCTGTAACTCATCTGCTGTGTGACTTTGGATAAGTTATATCACCTCTCTAGTTTGCATTGTTAGCATCTGAAATATGAAGAGATCAAAGTAAATGATATAGAAGGATTATTGAAGCTTTAGCATCCTATGATCAACTGTCACGGTTTAGATTATTCACTACCTCTGGTTTTCTACAGAGTATTTTTATAGGGTATGGGTTTATAATACAAATTTACCTTTTTTGTTTTTCTTAACCAAAGGTCAAATTCAGAATAAACTATATTAAGAGGGTTTGTGTACTATTCCTTCCTCAATGACATAGGATGTGTTGAGAGTAAGAAAAATAGATTTGTGGCATAATTTCACTAATAGGGTAAAGGGTTTCAGAAAAATCACTACTCCCAGCCACTATAAAAATGTTCAGCTTCCTAAACTGCCTAATAAGGGACAAGAAATACCCAGCTCCAATCCAACCTAATATGAAAGTGTGTACACTAATCCAAGCACTGGTTGATCAGGAAGAAATGTAACACCATCAGAATGAACTTCTACACAGGGTCTGCAAAAGTGGTTACTTTTTCAGTACAATACTGGGTGGGATTGTTATCCAGCCACTGATGACACTGAAAGAATTTGTGAGTGTATCAATTACTTCTAAAAGATTCTGAGTGACATTATTCTAATATACAGGGCAAATTTCCAGCAAGACAATTGCTAAGTTTGATATCTGGCATCAAGCAAATTAAGAGCAGGGGGAAAAAAAGAACAGACAAAAAATCTACTATATAAGTGCCAAGAAAATACCAGTTTCCCATTCATTTTCAGATTAATAATTTTATTAATTTGTTATTTATATAAGGTGAACAAATACCATGTGATACATATATTTAGATTTATGAGGGCAGTGGTGCTTCCCACTCTACCCTTCCTTCTACCCATGCTTCCATCCTGCCTCCTCCTTCCTTTCTCATTCTTTCTTCTAATTTTTACAATGACATACTTTCAGTTTATTTTATTAATTTTATTTAATATTAATTAATATTTATTAACATTTATTAATCATAAGATTAATCCTCCACTAAATAAAGAATTGAACAAAGAGTAAGCAGAAAAAACACTGTTCCTCAACAGTACAGACAAGGGCTGTAAACAATAATCAATTCTCCAAATTCAATTTCATTCATATACATTACATTTTTTGTACTCTAATGATTACCACAGATCAGAGAAAACATATGGTAACTGTCTCTTTGGGACTGGCATATTTCACTAAGAATAAGGGTTTCCAGTTGCATCCGCTTTGTTGCAAAAGACAGGATTTCATTCTTTTTATCATTGAGTAGTATTCCATACTGTATATATACCATGGACATCTGGGTTGATTCCATATCTTAGCTACTGTGAATTCAGCTGCAATAAACATGGGGGTACAGATCACTCTTTGATATGCTGATTTCATTTCAATTATGTAAATTCCCAGGAGTTGGATGGCTGGATCATATGGTAGATCTATTTTGAGATTTCTGAGGAATCTCCATACCATCTTGCTGTACTTGTTTACATTCCCACCAACAGTGCATTGGGATTCCATTCCCCCACATCCTTGCCAGCATTTATTGCTTTTTGATTTCTGTATGAGAGCCATTTTAACTGGAGAGGTGAAACCTGAATTTGGTCTTCATTTGCATTTCCCTGATGGCTAGTGCTCCTGAGCATTTTTTCATGTGTCTGTTGGCTATTTAAATTTTCTCTTTTGAAAAACTAATGTCATTTGCCCACTTCTTAACTGGATTGTTTGTTTTGTTGTTGTTGAGTTTCTCTAACTCTTTATAGATTCTGGATATTAATCCCTTATCAGTTTTATACTTTGCAAATATTTTCTCCCATTCTGTCAGTTGCCCCTTCACTTTGTTAAGTGTTTCCTTCACATGCCGAAGCTTCTTAGCTTGATGTAATCCCATTTGCCCATTTTTGCTTTTATTGCTTGTACTTCAGGGTTTTATCCCAAGATATCTTTTCATATGCCAATGTCTTACAGAGTTACCCAATATGCACCTATAGTAACTTAACAGTATTGAGTCATATATTTAGATCTTTGATTCATTTTGAGTTGTAGGGGTCTTCTTTCATACTTCTGCATGTGGAGATTCAATTTTCCCAGCACTGTTTTTTGAAGAGACAGTCCTTTCTTCAGGGATTGATCTTATTTCCTTTGTCAAAGATTAGTTGGTCGTAGATGTGTGTATTGATTTCTGGAGTGTTTATCCTGTTATATTTGTCTACACATCTATTGTTTTGCCAGTACCAGGTTGTGTTGATTATAGCTGCCATGTAGTATGTCTTGAAATCTGGTATTGTGATCCTCTGGTTTTGTTTTCATTGTTTAAGATCGTGTTAGCTAATTGGAGTCTCTTATGTTTCTGTATGAATTTTAGCATCATTTTTTTCTAGAATTGAGAAGAATGTAGTCGATATTTTGATTGGTATCATATTGAATCTGTAAGTTGCTTTTGGTAGTATGAACATTTTGATGATATTCATTATTCCAATCCATGAACATGGGAGATTTTCCCATTTTTTTTGTGTCTTTTTCTATTTCTTTCTTTAACATTTTATAATTTTCATTATAGAGATATTTCACCCCCTTGGTTAAATTTATTCCAAGGTATTTAAATTTCTTTGTAGATATTGTGAATGAAAGTGATCTTACAAGTTCTTTCTCAGCTATGGCATTGTCTGTATGAAAGACTATTGAATTCTGTGTGTTGATGTTATATCTTGCCACTTTACCAAACACTTTTATGGTTCTCATAGTTTCTTTTTTTCTCTTTGTCCCCAAAGAAATCTTTTATTTAAGGAATACAAACTTCATGCATTTCATAAATACAACTTTAGGGACATAGTGATTCTTCCCACCATGCCCACCCTCCCACCCCCAACTCCCACCCATCTTCCTCCTCCCTCTACTATTCCCAGTCTTATTTTTTACCAAGATCTATTTTCAATTATCATAATTTCTTAGTGGAGTCTTTTGGTTCCCTCATATATAAAATCATGTCATGTGCATATATGGAAAATTTGACTTCCTCCTTTCCAATTTATATCCTTTTAATTTATTTTTCTTGCCCAATGGGTCTGTATAAAAGTTCTAAAACAAGATTGACGAGCAGTGGTAAAAGTGGCATCCTTGTCTGGTTCAGCATCTTAGTGGAAATGCTTTCAATTGTTCCCCATTCAGTTTAATGCTGGTTGTGAGTTTGCTATAGGCTGCCTTGATTGTTTTGAGTGATGTTCTTTCTATACCCAATTTGCTTAAGATTTTTATAAAGAAATGATGCTGTATTTTCTCAAATTTTTTTGCATCTATTGATAAAATAATATAGTTTTTTATTCTGCAGTTTGTTAATGTGATGTATCACATTTATTGATTTGTGAATGTTGAACCATCTCTAAATACCAGGGGCAAATCCCACTTGGTCTGTGTGAATGATCTTTCTTACTTGTTGTTATATTTGATTAGCTAGTATTTTGTTGAGGATTTTTGCATTTATATTCATCAGATATTTGAATATAGCTCTCTTTCTTGTATCTTTTTCTGGTTTTGGAATTAAGGCAATGCTGGCCTCATAGAAGGAGTTTTGGAGGGTTCCATCCATTCCAATTTTTTGAATAGCTTGAAAAGAATTAGAATTAGTTCTTCTTTAAAAATCTGATAGAATTCAGCAGTGAAATCATCTGGTCCTGGGCTTTTGTTTTTTGAGAGGGTCTTTACTACTGATTCAATCTCTGTCTTGGTAACTGTGCTGCTTAGGATTTCTATGTCTTTGTGACTCAATTTTGGTAGATTTTATGTGTCCAGGGATCTAACCATTTCTTCTAGATTTTCTTGTTTGTTGGCATATAGCTGCTTGTATTATTTCCCAATGATTCCTTTTACTTCTGTGGTATCCATTAATACATCACCTTTTTATTCTCCAATTTTATTGCTTTGGGTCTTCTTCTTTTTTATTGTGTTAATTGGACCAATGGTGTATCAATTTTCTATAATTTTTCTTAAAACCAGCTCTTCATTTCACTGATTTTTTTATAATCTGATAAGGAAATACATAATTCAGTACTAATAGCTCAAGATTTCAGTACCTCTTTAAAAAGAATGGATAAAACAACTATACAGGAAGGAAATATAACATTTTAACAATCTTATAAAATAATGGAACCCAACATATCTTTCTCTGACACAAAACCACAATGGCAGAATATACTTTCTTTTTTTCCTCTAATTTAAATTAATTTTTTAAAGATTCATTTATTTACTTGGGATGTAAAGACATACACACACATACACACAGAGGGAGAGACCAAGAGAAAGGTCTTCCATCTTCTGGTTCACTCCCCAAACAGCTACAAAGGCTGGAGTTGGGCTTATCTGAGGCCAGGAACTAGGACCCTCTTCCAGGTCTCCCACATGGGTGCAGGGGTCCAAGCACCTGAGCCATCTTCTACTGCTTTCCCAGGCCACAGCAGAGAGCAGGATAGGAAGAGGAGCAGCCAGGACACAAACCAGATCCCATATGGAATGCTGGCACTGCAGGCGGAGGCCCAGCCCACTATGCCACAGCACTGGCCCTAGTTTTCTATTTTCTTTTTTAAGATTTTATGTATTTATTTGAGATGTAGAGATATAGACAGTGAAAGGGAGACACAGAGAGAAAGGTCTTCCATCTTCTGGTTCACTCCCCAAATGACTGAAATGACCAGATCTCCACCTACCTGAAGCAAGGATATAGGAGACTCCTCTGGGTCTCCCACGTGAATGCAGGGGCCCAAGCTCCTACGCCATCTTCAACTGCTTTGCCAGGCCATAGCAAAGAGCTGCATTGGAAGAGGAGCAGCAGGGTCTGGAACCATTGCCCACAGTGGATGCCAGTGCTGCAGGCAGAGAATAAACCTACTGCATCATAGAGTTGGCCCTAATTTTAATTAATTTTTAACAGATTCAATATGATTGGCTAAATACTAGTCTAAGAACATAATGATATTCCCCTCCTCCCTCCCTCCCTCAAGTCCTCCATCCTTTTACATTTGTGTCTTTTTTCTTTAGTATTTGAGATAATGTATTTTAAATTTACATTACAGTAGGCCAGCGCCGCGGCTCAATAGGCTAATCCTCCACCTAGCAGCACCGGCACACCGGGTTCTAGTCCTGGTCGGGGTGCTGGATTCTGTCCCGGTTGTACCTCTTCCAGGCCAGCTCTGTGCTGTGGCCCAGGAAGGCAGTGGAGGATGGCCCAGGTGCTTGGGCCCTGCACCCCATGGGAGACCAGGAGAAACACCTGGCTCCTGCCATCAGATCAGCGCAGTGCGCTGGCTGCAGCGCACCAGCCGTGGCAGCCATTGGAGGGTGAACCAACGGCAAAAGGAAGACCTTTCTCTCTGTCTCTCTCTCTCACTATCCACTCTGCCTGTCAAAAAAAAAATTTACATTACAGTAAAGGCTTAATACCTCACCAGGTCATAAGCTTAACAAGTTCAAAGCAAAAAGACTCAAGTTCAGTGCAAATATAGACAATGGTTATAAATAATAATGGAATGTATATTTTGTATTTTATTTGGTTTCAATTTTGTTAACTTCTTCTCTATTTTTAGTTATTTCTTTCCTCCTAATAATTTTGGGTTTGGTTTGTTGTTTTCCTAAATCCTTAAGATGTATTGATAACTCGATAGGGCTGAGGGCTTCCTCCAAGATGGTGGAATAGGGAGGGAGCACATTAATAGTCCAGGAAAAGATAGTTTAATAAAAGTGGAGATACTGTAGTTTCAGGGAAGAGTTAGGGAAAAAACTGCAGAGGAAACTCTTCTGGAACTAGTGGGACACAGTGAACCTACGTGGAGGGCACGGGCACCCACAGCTCAGGACCCCAGCTGCTGAGTCTACGTACCAGTGCTGAAAAGGGAGGTGAGGCGAAACCTCAGTAGCCTCAGACACTGGTGGGAAAGTGGCAGGAAGAGCCTAGAGGAAACAAGGCTTGAAGCCCTGTGGGGGAAAGTTCACCAGGCTAACTAGAGGAGAGAAAAAATAAATAAATAAATAAATGAAAGGGACTGGTACAGACACAATTCTCTCTTTCCACTCACCTTACAAAGGCAAGCAAGACAAAGAGCAGGCACCATTTTGGACATTCGTAAAAGCTGCGCCCACAATCAGCCAACAGAAAAACCTGACTCTGGTGGGGAGAAGTAACAGGAGGTTAGGACCTAGTTAATGTGTGGAACTAATGAACTGAGACTGTGAAGAAAAAACAAAAACCAAGAGTGTGTGAGAGGACTCATGGAGTACCGAAGAAGTGAGTACTCTCCAAAGACGCTACAATCTCAGTAACCTTGGCAACCCAGTGGGGGATTGCAGGTGAATTTGAGCTTACACTGAAGACTGCACAGATCCTTTGTGTGCTCCTTGGGACAGAGCAGATGAATGTTATACCCACAGGGGCCAGAGCTCAGAGTTCAGTACTGCCTTCAACTCTGCTCAGCTGTGCAGATTTACTTCCCTTCTGAATAAAAAGAGAGAGAGAGAGAGAGAGAGAGAGAGATTGACCACACCTAACCTGGTTGTGTTACCTTTGACACACCCTTAACCCTGAAGAACTGAACAGAGCTCACTGGCCACACCCATTACAAGCCTCTAAGGATACAGCAAAAGCAGACAGTCCACTTAATCTAGGGTCATAGTATACCGAGAAAACCCACCACAGTGAAGGGACGAAAAGAGAAGAAAACAAAGAATATCTCCACAATGCCAAGCAACACATGCAGAAACTGAAGAAACAAGAACAAGAAAGACATTATGATGCCCCCAAATGAACAAGACACCCCAATTCAAGATTATGAAGATGATGAGATAGAAGAAATGCAAGATACGGATTTCAAAAAATTTATGGTAAGAACATCTAGAAGTTCTCAAAAACAAATTCTTGAACTACATAAATACTCACTGGACAGAATAGAAAATCTCTCTCATGAAAATGAAATCTTAAGGAGGAATCAAAATGAAATGAAGAAACTAGTAGAACATGAAATTATGATAGTGAAGAGAAATCAAAATAAAATGAATAATTCAATAGATTAAATGACAAACTCATTAGAGAGCCTTAAAAACAGAATGAGTGAAGCAGAAGAGAGAATATCAGACTTGGAAGACAGAGCACAGGAAAGTATACGGCCAAACCAAAGAAAAGAAGAGGAAATTAGAAATCTTAAAAATCTTGTCAGGAATCTACAGGATACTATTAAAAAACCCAACATTCAGGTTCTAGGAGTTCCTGAAGGCATGGAGAGAGAGAAAGGATTAGAAGGCATTTTTAGTGAGATACTTGCAGAGAACTTCCCAGGTTTGGAGAAGGACAGAGACATCCTAGTACAGGAAGCTCATAGAACCCCTAATAAACATGACCAAAAGAGCTCCTCACCATGACATGTTGTAATCAAACTCACCACAGTGAAACATAAAGAAAAGATTCTAAAATGTGCAAGAGAGAAACGTCAGATTACTCTCAGGAGATCTCCAATTAGACTCACAGCAGACTTCTCATCAGAAGCCATACAGGCTAGGAGGGAATGGTGAGATATAGCCCAGGTACTAAGAGAGAAAAACTGGCAGCCCAGAATATTATATCCTGCAAAGCTTTCATTTGTGAATGAAGGTGAAATAAAGATTTTTTTTTCATAGCAAACAGAAATTGAAAGAATTTGTCACCATTCGTCCAGTTCGCAAAAGATGCTTAAAGATGTAATACACACAGAAACACAGAAACACGGTCATCATATGAAAGAAGGAAGAAAACCTCACAGTAAAAGATCACAGGAAGTTCAAAGCATATATTAGAAAATATCTTTGGGAAAATGGCAAGGCAAAATTACTACTTATCAATAGTCACATTGAACATTAATGGGCTCAACTCTCCAGGTAAGAGACACAGATTGGCTGAATGGATTAAGGAACAAAACCCATCTATTTGCTGCTTACAAGAAACACATCTTTCCAACAATGATGCATGCAGACTGAAAGTGAAAGGTTGGAAAAAGATATTCCATGCCAACAGAAACCAAAAAAAAAGCTGGCGTGGCCATATTAATATCAGACAAAATAAATTTTAACACAAAAACTGTTAAGAGAGACAAAGAGGGACACTATATAATGATTAAGGGATCAATTCAACAGGAAGATGTAACTTTTATAAATGTATATACACCTAATTACAGGGCACAGGTTTATTTAAAAGATATGCTAAGGGACTTAAAGGGAGCCTTAAACTCCAATACAATACTACTGGGGGACTTCAATACTTCACTCTCAGAAATAGACAGATCAACTGGACAGAAGACCAACAAGGAAACAGCAGATTTAATTGACACTAGGCTGAAATAGATCTAACAGATATCTACAGAACTTTCAATCATACATCTAAAGAATTTACATTCTTCTCAGCAGTGCATGGAACCTACTCTAGGATTGACCACATACTAGGCCATAAATCAAGTCTCAGCAAATTCAAAAGAATTAGAATTATACCATGCAGCTTCTCAGACCACAGTGGAATGAAGCTGGAAATTAGCAACTCAAGAATCCCTAGAGCATATGCAACAACATGGAGACTGAACAACCTGCTCCTGAATGAACACTGTGTCATAGAAGAAATCCAAAGAGAAATTAAAAACTTCCTGGAAGTAAATGAGGATAACAACACAACATATCAAAACGTATGGGGCAGAGCCATGCTCAACAGGCTAATCCTCCACCTGCGGCACTGGCACACTGGGTTCTAGTCCTGGTTGGGGCACTGGATTCTGTCCCGGTTGCCCCTCTTCCAGGCCAGCTCTCTGCTGTGACCTGGGAGTGCAGTGGAGGATGGCCCAAGTGCTTGGGCCCTACATGCCATGGGAGACCAGGAGGAAGCACCTTTCTCCTGGCTTCGGATCAGTGCGGTGTGCCGGACACAGTGTGCCAGCTGCAGCAGCCATTGGAGGGTGAACCAATGGCAAAGGAAGACCTTTCTCTGTGTGTGTGTGTCTCTCTCTCACTGTCCACTCTACCTGTCAAAAAAAAAGTATGGGATACAGCAAAAGCAGTGTTAAGAGGAAAGTTTATAGCAATAGGTGCCTACATCAAGAAATTGGAAAAGCACCAAATAAATGAGCTTTCAATGCATTTCAAGGATCTAGAAAAACTGCAGCAAACCAGAACCAAATCTAGTAGAAGAAGAGAAATAATTCAAATCAGAGAAGAAATCAACAGGATTGAATCCAAAAAAATATTACAAAAAATCAGCCAAACAAAGAGCTGGTTTTTAGAAAAAATAAACAAAATTGACACCCCATTGGCCCAACTAACTAAAAAAAGTAAAGACCCAAATCAATAAAGTCAGAGATGAAAAAGGAAATGTAACAACAGACACCATAGAAATAAAAAGAATCATCAGAAATTACTACAAGGACTTGTATGCCAGCAAACAGGGAAATCTATCAGAAATGGATAGATTGCTAGACACATACAACCTACCATGAAGACATAGAAAACCTAAACAGACCCATAACTGAGACAGAAATTGAAACAGTAATAAAGACCGTCCCAACAAAGAAAAGTGCAGGACCAGATGGATTCACTGCTGAATTCTACTAGACATTTAAAGAAGAACTAACTCTAATTCTTCTCAAACTATTCAGAAAAATTGAAAGAGAGGGAATCTTCCCAAATTCTTTCTATGAAGCCAGCATCAACTTAATCCCTAAACCTGAAAAAGATGCAGCAATGAAAGAAAATTACAGACCAATATCCCTGATGAACATAGAAGCAAAAATCCTCAATAAAATTCTGGCCAATAGAATGCAACAACACATCAGAAAGATCATCCACCCAGACCAAGTGGGATTTATCCCTGGTATGCAGGGATGTTTCAGTGTTCGCAAATCAATCAATGTGATACACCACATTAACAGACTGCAGAATAAAAACCATATGATTATCTCAATAGATGCAGAGAAAGCATTTGATAGAATACAACACACTTTCATGATGAAAATTCTAAGCAAATTGGGTATAGAAGGAACATTCCTCAATACAATCAAAGCAACTTATGAAAAACTCACAGCCAGCGTCCTATTGAATGGGGAAAAGTTAGAAGCATTTCCACTGAGATCTGGTACCAGACAGGAATGCCCACTCTCACCACTGCTATTCAATATTGTTCTGGAAGTTTTAGCCAGAGCCATTAGGCAAGAAAAAAAAAAGTAAAGGGATAAAAATTGGGAAGGAAGAAGTCAAACTATCCCTCTTTGCAGATGATATGATTCTTTACTTAGGGGATCCAAAGAACTCTACTAAGAGATTATTGGAACTCATAGAAGAGTTTGGCAAAGTAGCAGGATATAAAATCAATGCACAAAAATCAACAGCCTTTGTATACTCAGGCAATGCCATGGCTGAGAAAGAACTTCTAAGATCAATCCCATTCACAATAGCAACAAAAACCATCAAATATCTTGGAATAAACTTAACCAAGGACGTTAAAGATCTCTACGATGAAAATTACAAAATCTTAAAGAAAGAAATAGAAGAGGATACCAAAAAATGGAAAAATCTTCCATGCGCATAGATTGGAAGAATCAATATCATCAAAATGTCCATTCTCCCAAAAGCAGTTTGTAGATTCAATATGATACCAATCAAAATACCAAAGACATTCTTCTCAGATCTGGAAAAAATGATGCTGAAATTCATATGGAGACACAGAAGACCTCGAATAGCTAAAGCAATCTTGTACAACACAAACGAAGCCAGAGGCATCGCAATACCAGATTTCAGGACATACTACAGGGCAGTTGTAATCAAAACAGCATGGTACTGGTACAGAAACAGATGGATAGACCAATGGAACAGAATAGAAACACCAGAAATCAATCCGAACATCTATAGCCCACTTATATTTGATCAAGGATCCAAAACCAATTCCTGGAGCAAGGAAATTCTATTCAACAAATGATGCTGGGAAAACTGGATTTCCACGTGCAGAATCATGAAGCAAGACCCATACCTTACACCTTACACAAAAATCTACTCAACATGGATTAAAGATCAAACTCTATGACCCGACACCATCAAATTATTAGAGAACATTGGAGAAACCCTGCAAGATATAGGCACCAGCAAAGACTTCTTGGAAAAGACTCCGGAAGCACAGGCAGTCAAAGCCAAAATTAACAATTGGGATTGCACCAAATTGAGAGATTCTGTACTGCAAAAGAAACAGTCAGGAATGTGAAAAGGCAACCGACTGACTGGGAAAAAATATTTGCAAACTATCCAACATAAAGGATTAATAATCAGAATCTACAAAGAGATCAAGAAACTCCACAACAACAAAACAAGCAACCCACTTAAGAGATGGGTCAAGGACCTCAATAGACATTTTTCAAAAGAGGAAATCCAAATGGCCAACAGACACATGAAAAAATGTTCAGGATCACTAGCCATCAGGGAAATGCAAATCAAAACCACAATGAGGTTTCACCTTACCCCGCTTAGAAAGGCTCACATACAGAAATCTACCAACAACAGATGCTGGCGAGGATGTGGGGAATAAGGGACGGTAACCCACTGTTGGTGGGAATGCAAACTGGTTAAGCCACTGTGGAAGTCAGTCTGGAGATTCCTCAGAAACCTGAATATAACCCTACCATACAACCCAGCCATCCCACTCCTTGGAATTTACCCAAATGAAATTAAATTGGCAAACAAAAATCTGTCTGCACCAGCTCAATTCACAATAGCTAAGACCTGGAATCAACCTAAATCCCATCAACAGTAGACTGGATAAAGAAATTATGGGACATGTACTCTATAGAATACTACACAGCAGTCAAAAACAATGAAACCCGGTCATTTGCAACAAAATGGAGGAATCTAGAAAACATCATGCTGAGTGAATTAAGCCAGTCTCAAAGGGACAAATATCATATGTTCTCCCTGATCAATGACAACTAACCGAGCACCAAAAAGAAAACCTGTTGATGTGAAATGGACACTATGAGAAAGTGACTTGATCAGCCCTTGCTCTAACTGTTGATGTACAACTTAATACTTTATCCCTTTTAGTATTTTTTTCTCCTACTTAATACTATTGGTTGAACTTTGTAATTAACACACAATTTTTCTTAGGTGTTGAAATTTAACTGAAAACTGATCTCCGTTAAATATAAGAGTGGGAATAAGAGAGGGAAGAGATGTACAATTTGGGACATGCTCAAGCTGACTTGCCCCAAATGGTGGAGTTAGAAATGTGCCATGGGATTCCAATACAATCCCATCAAGGTGGCATGTACCAATGCCATCTCACTAGTCCAAGTGATCAATTTCAGTTCACGATTGATCACAGATAGGTCTAAGAGTCAAAGGGATCACATAAACAAGACTAGTGTCTGCTAATACTATCTGATAGAATTAAGAAAGAGATAATGATCCAACATGGGAAGTGGCATACACAGCAGACTCATAGAATGGCAGATGTCCTAAACAACACTCTGGCCTCAGAATTATCTCTTAAGGCATTCAGATCTGGCTGAAGAGCCCATGAGAGTATTTTAGGCATAGAAAGCCAAGACACTTTGACCAAAAAAAAAAAAAAACAAAAACAAAAACAAAAACAAAAACAAACAAACAAACAAAAACAACAACAACTAAATGAAAGATCTCTGCGAATGAGATCCCAGTGGAAAGAATGGGTCATCAAAGAAGGAGGTGCCTTTGTCTGAAGGAAGGAGAGAACTTCCACTTTGACTATGACCTTGTCTAAATAAGATCGGAGTCAGCGAACTCAAAAGGCTTCCATAGCCTTGGCAACTCATGACAAGAGCCTAGGGTGATTAATGACACCATAAACAAGAGTTTCAGTTCGTTAAATCAACAACAGGAGTCACTGTGCACTTATTCCTCATGTAGGGTCTCTGTCCTTAATGTGTTGTTCAATGTGAATTAATGCTATAACTAGTACTCAAACAGTATTTTACGCTTTATGTTCTGTGTGGGTGCAAACTGTTGAAATCTTTACTTAATATATACTAAATTGATCTTCTGTATATAAAGATAATTGAAAATTAATCTTGATGCAAATGGAATGGGAGAGAGAGCAGGAGATGGGAGGGTTGTGGGTTGGAAGGAAGTTATTGTAATTCATAAACTGTACTTTGGAAATTTATATTTATTAAATAAAAGTTTAAAAAATGTATTGATAACTCTTTTATTTGGTGCCTTTCCAATTTGTTGATTTAGGCACCAGTTGCCATAAACTTCCCTCTTAACATTGGTTTTCCTATATCCTATAAGTTTTGATATGTTGTATCATCATCTTCATTCGCTTCCAGAAATTTTTTGACTTCTCTTTTGATTTCTTCTATTACCCACTGTTTATTCCAGAGTGTGTTGTTAAGTCTGCATGTGTTTGTATATGTTCTAGAGGTTTTTGAGTTGTTAATTTACAGGTTCATTCCATTGTGGTCAGAGAAGGTGCGTGGTATGATTTCTATTTTTTTGAATTTGTGAAACTTGCTTTATGGCCTAGCATATAGTCTATCCTAGCAAAAATTTTATGCATTGATAAATATGTATTCTGCAACAGTGTGATGAAAGTTTCTGTAGATATCAGGTCCATTTGGTCCATCGTGTTGATTAGCTCAGTTGTTTCTTTGTTGATTTTCAGTCTGGTTGATCTGTCCACTAATGAAAGTGGGATGTTGAAGTCCCCCATTCTATCATATTAGAATCTGTCTCCCTTTAGGTCCATTAACATTTTTCTTAAATTGCCAGGCACTCTGGCACTGGATGCATATACATTTATTATAGACATATCTTCCTATTGAATTGATCCATTAATCATTACATAATGCCATACTTTATATCTTTCAGTACCATTTTTTTGTGTTAAAGTCTATTTTGTCTGATATTAGGATGGCTACACCTGCTCTTTTTTGCTTTCCATTAGCATGGAATATCTTTTTCCCTCATTTCACTTTGTCTGCATGTATCTTTTTTGAGTGGTATATTTCTTGTAGACAGTAAATAGTTAGGTCTTGTTTTTTAATCAACTTGGCCAGTCTGTATTGTTAAATTGAAGAATTACACAAGGTTAGTATTGATAAGTAATGTCTTGACCCTGCCGTTTTTCCATGAATACTCTTATTGTTTGCTTTGGATTTTCTTTGTACTTTTACTGGGAGATTTTCTGCCTTTATATTCTTTCATAATGATGGCTATCTTTCTGTGTTTCTGTGCGTAGTACACCTTCAGCATCATTTATAAGGCAGTATGAATGGTGACAAATTTTTTCAACTTCTTTTTGGTATGGAAAATATTTTGCCTTTACTCATTAATGAGAGGTTTTCAGGTTACAGTATTCTGGGTTGACAGTTTTTTCTTTTAAGACTTGGACTATGTCTCCCCATTCTCTCCTAACCTGCAGGGTTTCTGATGAGAAATCAGCTGTCATTCTTATTGGAGATCCTCTGGAGGTAACTTGGTGTTCTCTCATGCACATTTTAGAATTTATGTTTTACTGTTGAACGTTTGACTACAGTGTGTCATGGTCAATATCTTTTATGATCAGATTAATAATTTAAAGATTATTTCTTTTATTTTTTGTCTCTCCTTGGTTTCATTTTTCTGACTCTAGTATTTGTAATTAACAATGGAATATGCTTCAAAAATGGAGATGCATTATAAAAGTCACACTGGAATTTGTCTTAGCAGCTTAGGCTACCCAGAGAATAAGTTTATGGTTTATGGGGTTTCTGAAATAAGTTTGGATTATGCGACTAGTGATATTTAGCTAACACTTTGCATATGCTGCTAATATAACTGACTTTTTTGAATCACAGTAAAATTTCTGGGTAGAAACTCAGACACCTATATGTACTAGAACACTCATGGTTCTTTCTCTCACTTAGCAATTAGGCAGTTGATAATCATTGGTTGATAATGCTAATGAATTATGTAAAATGTGTTTTAAATTAGTTTGAATATTTTATAGGAATCAACTATTGAAAATGGATATCAGTGTGTCCTGAGTTTATGCTTCCATCCATTCAATATGTTAATATGTAAGTTTGGAATTAATGTTAAAATGTGTTGCTTCTGTGTTAGTACTAGGAGTTTTAAAGAAAAATATACAGATTATTTTAAATGCCTTATGAATGTTTATTTCCTGTAAAATTTTTTCTGCTGTTGTTTTATAATCTACTTCAATATTATATGCTGAATAAAAGAGGGTTACAAATATTCAGAGAAGTAATTGCCTTTCCTGGATAGCCTGACTTCTGGAGATTTTTGGTTCTCAATGGTTATATATAATTCTGGCAGTTTATCCCATGAGAAGGTTAAGGCCTTTTCAGTCTTCCAAAAACAAACAAAACAAAGACCACTTTCTAAACTGCGGTTACAAAGAGGTTTGCAACCACTCGAGTATGAAGATCAGTTTGAATTGATGTGCCATTGTTTTTCAGTCTCCACGCAGTCTGAATCCTGCAAGCAGCCCATTCTGACCTTGTCTCAAAGAGAAGGAAGACTTGCATTTATATTAGAATTTGGATGCCGATGGATAATTACAGTATGCAAAACACTGGAACATGATAAATAGAGCAAGATGGTTGGATAATTAAGTAGAGAGATTTAGGAATTACCAGAGATTATCTTTGTGATGTTGATTAAATAAACCACAATGAGAAATGATTATCTTTAAAAACACCTTCTCTACACTATCTGTAGTTTCTAGTTTTTAGTGGAAATAATAGGTTCCTGGGACTCTCCCAGGCCCCGGTCAGTGTCAGATCTTAGGAGAATTTTATAGCTTGAGTGACTTTGGCAGAGATTTCTGCTTGTCTCTGCAGAAAACTGCCTGGGTTTGTTTGGTACCTGTAATACCATTATCAAATTGCACTTGACTTTAAAGTACTAGTTTGACATAGGGAATGGCTTCTTGTATTTGTAGTGATCTTATTGTGGGTATAGGAAAACCACGATTGAAGGTTTTGTTGTGTACATCTGCTTTGTATAAATGCTTTATTTCACTTGGAAAAAGTTCAAATGTTCCAGAGACCACAATTTTTGACTCTTATAGACAGACAAATGATGCCTTGGAACTTCAACAGATAACAAGGAAGTGTTTAGTTTTTCAGGGATAATTGAAAAATGTCCCTCTTATTTACATAATATGTGGTTATCTTAGAGGGCACACTTTGTTTGCTTTCTCCCCATGCTGAGCCAACATACACATCACTCTGATTTCCCAGAGTTTCTTCACTCCTTCTCCTGCCAAATCACATCCTATCCTCCTTTTAAAACTATGCGTGAAACACGTCCTCCAGGGAGCTTTCTGGACTCCATCACCCTCACCACATTCTTTCTTTACTTTTTAAGGATTAATCATTCATTTATTGATTCATGTAACATACTAGACACTTAAAGATCTATTAGTGAACAAAATAATGATTTGTATATCCAAAGAGCTTGTATTTTAGCAAAAAAAAATTGTGTTGGTGAATTTTGTGTGTCACCTTTCTGAGGCCATGGTGCCCAGGTATTTGGTCCATTGCAAGTCTAGATGTTGTTATGAAGGTATGTGTTTTTAGATGAGATTAACATTTCAATCAGTAGACTTCAAGTAAAGCTCACTAATTGCCACAATGTGCATGGAGCCACATGACCAGTTGAAGGTCTTAAGAGACAAAGAGTGATGTCCTCTGACAAAGAGGGAATATTGTTTCCCGACTGCCTTCAGACTTGAGCTGTAATATCATTGTGCCCCTGTGTTACCAGCAGGCTGGCCTACCCTGGGGAATTTGATTTGCCAGTCCCTCAAAAAGTGTTAGTCAATTCATTTTTAAGAAAATGTGGGGGGGGGGGAGAACCCACCCTGCTGTACACACACACACACACACACACATGTACCACACATATTATTCGTATTGCTGTTGTTTCTCTGGAGAACCTAGATCAGTACAAAGAGAAATACTATAACTAATAATTCTTTACAATTTAGTAAACTTCATGGTATATCAGAAGGTGAGGTTGAAAGAAAAGTGAAAATGTAGAATGGGATAAATGTAGAAACTGAGGATGCTGGGAGTGGGAATCAAGCTGTTGTGATAAAGTAAGGAGGCCTCATGGAAAAGATGAGATTAGAGAAGAGATCAGGGGATATTGGGAAAGTTAGCCAAGGGACTATCCGGCAAAAACATTTCTAGCTGGGCAACGAACAAGAGCAGAGATTGTATCAGGCAGGAGTGTGCTTGGTGTGTTTAAGAAATGTAAAGCAAGCTGGTGTGGTTGGAATAGAGAGCATGAAGGATCAAGTAGTAGAAGATGCAGGCAGAGCAGTAACAGAAGCCAGATGAGTTACAGCCTTACAGGTTCCTGGAAGGAGCCATTGTAGAGTGTTGAGCCAGAGGAGTGATGTGATTCTGGTCTGTGTCTTTAAAAAAGTTATTCTTGCCCTCTCTGCTAACTCTAGGTTGGAGCAGGCCAGAGTAGCAGCAGGGAGATGTGTAAGGAAGCTACTGCTAGGGAACAAACCACTCTAGATTTTGGTTGCTAAAAGTAAGCACTGTTGTTGAGCTCACAATTGTGTAGATTAGAAAAACAGGCTGGGCTCAGGCAGGTACTGGTTGTCTCTGTAGTAAGTTGCAGGAGGATCTTCTTCAGGGAACTGCATACCTACTGGCTTGAGAACGGGGGTGTTTGTTCACAGAGTGGCAGTGGGCTTCTAAATGACCAGAGGCGGGCAAGGACTCTTGAGGCCTAGGCTCAGAACTGCCACATCATCCCAGGAGGAAGACTCATTAGTTACAGTGAGTCATGGGGCTTATGCAGGTTGGAAGACTGGAGATTCCAGTTTGCTTTTAAAAGAAGTATTTATTTATTTATTTGAAAGATAGAGCAACAGAACAAAAGGGGAGACAGAAATAAAGAGAGATCTTCCACCCACTGGTTTACTCACTCCTCAAATGAGCCAGGCTAAAGCCAGGAGTCAGGAATTCCATCATGCCTCCCATATGGGTGGCAGGAGCCCAAATACGTGGGCCATCTTCTGCTGCTTTCTTACAAGAAATTAGCGAGAAGCTAGATCAAAAGCAGAGCAGCCAGGGCTTGATCTAGTATGCATATGGGATGCTGGCATTGAGATCAAGCAGGTTAACCCTCTGTGCCATATTGCTGGCCCCAGAATTTCATTTCTTCCTAGGAGAGCCTATAAGTTACATTACAAAGGATGGGAGGAATGGAGATGGAATCACATGGACAGAGCCTACATCCATTTTCAAGACAGGCAGACAGGTTTCTTGATGGACAGATGTTGTGTGGGAAGCAGAGGAGTCAAGGATAAGTCTGAGGTTTTTGGCTTGAGCACCTAGAATGATGGAGTTGCCATATATAGAAAAATTGACAAATAGAGGACATTGTATATGGAGCAGATTTTTGAGGGAAGATGGGAGTTCCACTTTTGTTGTATCACTTGAAATGTCTACTAGACGTAGAAGCAGAAATGTGAAATGAGAGGTCTGATATTGAGGTTAACATGTGGGAGGATATTTGGGCTGGGGAGTTCAGCATATAGCTGGTCTTTAAAACCATGGGAGGATTGGAAGAATCAATGTATTCCTAAGGTTGTATTTATGAAATGCATGAAGTTTGTATTCCTTAAATAAAAAGTTTCTGTGAAAAAAGGAAAGAAAATAGGTCTTAGTAAATAATAAGAATTGGACTAGGAGAGGGAAGAAGAGGAAGGGTGGGAGGGTGGTACAATGGGAAAAATCACTATCACCATGTTCCTATAGTTGTATTTATGAAAGTTTGTATACCTTAAATAAAAGGTTTCTGGGAAGAAAAAAAATAAAACCATGGGACTGAGTAGGATCAGGAATGATGGAATATCAAGGAAAGGACCAAGGATAAAAGTCCAGAACATGGACATGAATATTAGTATGAATGCTAAGTCTCATGTTATTGTGTATTAGAAGTTCAAGGGGCTGGCGCTGTGGCACAGTAGGTTAATCCTCTGCCTGCAGCATCAGCACCCCATATGGGCGCTGATTCTAGTCCCGGCTGCTTCTCTTCCAATCCAGCTCTCTGCAATGGCCTGGGAAAGCAATAGAAGATGGCCCAAGTCTGTGGGCCCCTGCACCCACATGGGAGGACTGGAAGAAGCTCCTGGCTTTGGATCGGCACAGTTCCGGCCATTGCGACCATTTAGGGAGTGAACCAATGGAAGGAAGACCTTTCTCTTTGTCTCTCCCTCTCACTGTCTGAAACTCTCTCTCTCTAAAATAAATAAATAAAATCTTAAAAAAAAAAAACTCAAGGAATGGAAGAACCAGTAATGGAGATGGAGAAGGAATAGCCAGTGATAAGTGGGGAAATTTGACCAAAAGAGCACAGTGTCCAGGAAATCAGAGAAAAAAAAGTAAACCTAGTAGTGGAAAATAGCCAGTTATGCCAAATACTGCTGAGAAGTCACCCAAGATGATTGGCTGCTAGAGAATTTGAGCATCTTTGCTAAAAACAGACTTTGAGATTTTCTTATTTTTCCCATGAAGAAAATATTTCCATGCTGGTTGTCACAGGAGTGGCAGTAGTAGCAGTAAAAGTGTATAACTGTAGTAGTAATAATAGCAGAGCAGAAGTAATGGTAGTAGTAATACTGTGCAGTAGAAATTGTAGAAACAGGGGCTGGTGCTGTGGTGAAGAAGGTAGTCACTGCCTGCAATGCCAGCATCCACTATGGGCACCTGTTCAAGTCCCAGCTGCTCCACTTCTGATCTAGCTCTCTGCTAATGTACCTGGAAAAGCAGCAGAGGATGGATGGCCTAAGTACTTGGGCCTCTGAACTCATGTGGGAGACCTGGATGAAGTTCCTGGCTCCTGACTTTGTTCTGATCCAGCCTAGTCTGTTGTGACCATTTGGGGAGTGAACCAATGGATGGAAGATCTCTCAATTTCTCCCTCTGTCTCTGTGACTCTGCCTTCCAAATAAATAAAATAAATCTTAAAAATTTTTAAAGAAATTGTAGCAACAGTGATAGTAGCAGTAGTGGCAGCCGAGTAGTTGTAGTAGTGATAGTATTAGCAGAAGTATTATAACAGCACTGGTAATCCTGCTAGTAGTAGCAGTAGTATTGAAAGTAGCAATAGTAACAGGAGTATAGTGCATAGCAGTGTTGTTGCAGTAGTGTTAGGAATAGTAACAGTAGCATGATAGTACCATCAGTGACAATGATTATATATCAGGACAGGACAGTAGTTGTAGTGGTACCAACAACAGCAATGTTGTGATAGCTGAAGTGGTAACAGTGGTGTAATGATATAGTAGAATAATGATAGTAGTTTTAGTAACTGGAATATAGCTGTAACTGTAGCAATGTAGTGTTGTAATAATAGTAACAATAGTACATTGGAACTGGTGGGAACAGTGACAGTAGTGTTAGTAACAGGAGTGTCATGCTATGTAATGGTATAACAGAGCAGTAGTGTCACTGTACTGGTAGTAACTGCCGTAGTAGTGTTAGTGAGTCAAGTACAGTCACAGTAGAGCAGCAGCATTGCCAGGCTCTGCTTCACTTACTTGTGTGGGTTACCTCACTGAGCCATCACAGGAATTCTTTCCTTTGTGGATGAGGAGACCGAGGCACAGAAACGTTAACTCATTCTAATTTCCTGGGGTGACACAGTGAGGAAGTGATGGATCCAGAAGTGAAACCCAAGCACTCTTTTTTTAAAAAAGATTTATTTATTTATTTGAAAGTCAGAGTTATAGAGAGAGAGGAGAGGCAGAGAGAAAGTCTTCCATCTGATGGTTCACTCCCCAATTAGCAGCAACAGCTGGAACTGTGCTGATCCGAAGCCAGGAGCCAGGAGCTTCTTCTGGGTCTCTCACATAGGTGCAGGGGCCCAAGGACTTGGGCCATCTTCTACTGCTTTCCCAGGCCATAGCAGAGAGCTGGATCGGAAGAGGAGCAGCCAGTAATAGAACCGGCACCCATGTGGGATGCTGACTCTTCAGGCCAGGGCGTTAACCCACTGCACCACAGCACCGGCCCCACTCAAGCACTCTTACCTCAGAGCCTTTCTCCTCATCACTCTGCTCTCCTGATACTCAGGATGTGGGAACCACAGCTGGTTAGAGCTGTGGTTGCAACAGATTACACCTTAGGCATCAGATTCTTACTCATTTGTTATGAAAACTGGGCTTCTGATTCTATAGCCATTCTTCTAGTATATCTTGTTCTTACTTACTTACTTACTCAATTACTTTCCTCTTAATTTAACATCAATTTGAAGCACAATATGCTTTTATGGGCATTTGGGGAGTGAATCAGTGGATGAACGATCTCTCTCTCTCTCACTCTATCTCCATCTCTTTCTCTATGTCTCTCTGCATTTCAAATTAATGAAAATAAAAATTTAAAAATCAAGAAAAAAGATATATACTAACAGTTGAATTATTTCTAATAATGTAAAATGCTTCAATACAGTACAAAAATATGCCTTTGGCCATAAATTCCTTGTTGAAATGATGAGTTGGAGGTAATGACAAGCTGTCCAAGTAGAAAGAACTGGAAGCGTGTGCATAAGCATATATAACTCTAATCCTGTGCTTGGTGGGCATAGAGTGATCAAACTTTCTCAAAGACAGGAAACAAAAAAGAACACAAACTCACACTCCCACCTTCAAACTCCGCCCCACTTGGGAATGACAATGGTTATACTTGTATATCCAGTAAGATTTCAAATTGATCAAGTCCAAAATAGAACATGTTCTTAATTTTTGCTTTAGCTTCCAATCTCTCAGCTCTAATCCAGTGTTCACAACTCAACCAGGTTAATCATATTAAAGCCTTACCCTATGCTGTTTCTCTCCTGAAGCTCTTTACTGGTGGCCCATTGTTTACAAGATCCACACACTCTAGTCTAACTTGGGCAAGTTGGCTAGCTGAGAAACAGTCATTCTCAACACTTTTCTTTGTCGACACACCCACCACAAAGTCTGAAAAGCAGATACTTTGTTTTCTCTGCCCCCCTTTCAGCTACAAGTAGCCACTGATTCATTTTTGGACAGGACTACTGAGGGATTCTGAGAAAGCCTTTGCTTTTTTTTTTTAAGATTTATTCATTTATTTGAAAGGCAGAATTACAGAGAGGCAGAGGCAGACCAGGGCAGGGGGAAGGGAGGTTTTCCATCCTCTGGTTCACTCCCCAGTTGGCTGCAATGGCCAGAGCTGAGCCAATCTGAAACCAGGAGCCAGGAGCTTCCTCCAGGTCTCTCACATGGATTCAGGGGCCCAAGCACTTGGGCCATCTTCTGCTGCTTTCCCAGGCCACAGCAGAGAGCTGGATTGGAAGTGGAGCAGCCAGGACTTGAACTGGCGCCCATATGGGATGCCAGCACTGCAGGTGGTGGCTTAACCTGCTATGCCACAGTGCCAACCCCATCTTTTGCTTTCATGATTAAAAGAACATGTGCTTGTAGACATTTTGTCCCCATACTGCCTGTCTTGAAGGCAGACATAATGCCTGTAACTTCCACATCTACCTTACAACCATGGGGAGACAAACAAGGATTAAATCCCGAAGGATGACAGAGCACATGGAGAAACACCCTGATCCATAAGAATTCGGTTGAGCTGCAGACACAATCTCAAGAATTCCTAGATCTGGATATCTTGTTTAAAAGATCACAAATCTCTGTGTTGTAATCAGATTCTCTGGTTCTTACAGATGACGTTATTCCTAACCAATCCAGCTTGCTATTCAAATACCCACACTATCTGATTGGAAGCTGTCATTCCATACACGTCTATCTTGACTTGGCTACCTGATGCACCACCACCACCACCACCCCTTTTTTATTTATTTATTTTTTTGCTTCAGTGACTTAGCTTGTGTTGTTTCTTCCCCATGCAATTTGCCCCCCCCCCATTTTTTGGTATCCTTTCACCAGTAATCACCTCCCTTCCCTTCTTTGACTCCAGTGTTGCAATATTGTCCTCAAGTTCCAGCATTGCATTCTGCCTCCTCCACAAAAACCTTTCTAATCTTTCTGGTGGTGATAGCTTCCTTCTTCAACTTCCTATGAAACTTGGCTCTGTACAACAAAGATCACACAGAACCCTAGCATGTAGTTACTTATGTACATGTTATCTCATCATCTAAATTACAATCCTTGATG
This sequence comes from Oryctolagus cuniculus, assembly GCF_051225735.1. NCBI lineage: Eukaryota > Metazoa > Chordata > Mammalia > Lagomorpha > Leporidae > Oryctolagus > Oryctolagus cuniculus. The sequence goes on along the minus strand of NC_142880.1, from coordinate 73,742,731 downwards.
GAAATGTGACTGATAAGTCATTATTTCCCCATGGGGAGAGGTTGGAATTAGATATTCAAGTGATTATTTTTATGAGTATATCAATGAATAAAGGAAGTGGATTATAAGTGTCTAAAATATGAGAAGAGACATAATTGAGAAATAGTAAAATAGACAATACTTCACTGACAAAGTCAAGTGGTAGAGTATTTTTATCACTGCAAAGAGGTCAGGAAAGTTTCCAGCTAGGTACAGGACAACCCAAATGAGATTTCCATCAATTGCAGGGAGAGAAATAACTCTTTGGGCTTAAGTCACATTTTGACCATTATGTGTGATGAATTTTGTGTATTGTTTTTATGACATTTAATGGGAATTGAGCACAAAATTCTATATATCCTACAAGGAAAATTGGGCCCATAAAATATTCTAATTAAAAATTTTATTTTTTGTGGTTTTATTCACATGTTTTCTTGGAATTACAACCTAATACGCTTGCTTAGGAAAGCACATTTCATTGTTTTTGAGTCATTTCCGCATCTTGAGTTTATTAAACTTGAATTAAAATAAATTATTCTGAAAACAAAGTCCTGTTTTCTACACTGGAACTTAAAAAACCTTTGAAACTAAAAAAGTTAAAATTCAGAACATTAACAATTTTCAGTCTTAAAAATGGGAAAGCCTTGCCCATCTCAAATTTAGATATCTATTACAGCAACATGGGAGTCATTTTTGTCTCTTAGTCTTTTCCAGTTGGGACTGTTTGATTAATGTGATGTTCAGTGCATAATATTAGGAAATGAATGAAGTTTTACTCATCCTGTGCCTACCTGCTTCCCACCCATTTCTAGGAGCAAAGGTGGCTGAGAATAAATAACTCAAAGGGGGAAATAGTATACTTTATGTATGTACAGTCATATCCACAGCCTTAAAGAGAGGGAGGGGGATAAAAGGCTTTGGGAGAGACTATGTCAAATATTTGTCTCCCTCTCGCCTATGTTTCGTAAATATGTGTTACAGAAGAAGAAATGCTCAACAAGTTAGGAAAGTCCACTAGTAATCCCTTAAGAGTGCTGTCACTACTAGATCTTGATGACAGCGAACATTCGGGAGAAATATATCTAAATCATGAACTTTCTAAAAAGTTAAGAAATCCAGAAAAGTCATAGGTCCTGATTACAGATTCTGGCACAATCACAGTAATAGTTTTTAGACATAATGTCCTCTCTGTTGTAAACTCACATATGGGTCTTTTACTGGCCAAGTTCAGAGCCAATTTCTTCATGCAAGCCTGGAACCCTATCTACTCCTTTCTGATCTTTCAACAGTTTTCAAGGAGTCAGCCTCCCTTCTTTCCAGAAAGCAACCACCCATCCTTTCAACTTCATGTCACCAACATTACTCATCACTGTAGAGGAATAGACAATGATAATCACAATTTTTTTTTAATGTTGGAAATAGCCCAACGTTCCAAATCTCTTTCAGAACTAAGTAGTTCCCTAGTCTATGACTTCTCATTTCTGATACATTATTGAAAGTTTCCTTAGTTGCTTCATTCGCTCATCCTTTCATTCAGCAAATATTTATCAAGTACCTACTATGTGCCAGCTGTGTTCTGGACTCTGGCAATATATCCGTTGGCAAAACTTTAATGAATTTTTCATTCTAATGGGGACAAATGGTTTTAAAGAAAGAAAACAATAATCTACCAGGTAGTGTTCAATGATGTGAAAAATAAGTAGACTTATGGAGAAAGTGCTGGATGCGAGTGATGCTGTTTTGCATTGTATTCAGTATTCAGTGATTATTCTCCTGATGTTATGCACTGAGCAGGATATGAATGAGGTGAGGTGGTGCACCATGCAGATATCCAGGAGAAGAGCCATTTGGGCAGAGAAAACAAGAAGTGCAAGTGTCCTGCGGATGTTTGATGTGGTCAGGGAATGCATGGGGCCTGTGTGATTGGCTGGAGCAGAATGGGCAAAGGATTCAGCATTGGAAGAAATAGCCTTAAATAAAACAGAGCTGGGACCATATTAGGAGCCTTGTCATCCAATTTTTAAGGGGTTTGGTGTATTCTCCAAGGGAAAGAGTGTTTTAATGTATTGCTTTAGCAAGATACCTGAGGCTGGGTACTGTATAAAGAACTGGCATTGATTTGGCTTATGATTTTGGTGGCTGGAAAGTCCAAACAGCATGATACTGGGGTCTAGCATGGGGCCCCTGGCTGTGTCACAATGTGGCAGACGCCATCATATGATGGGAGCCCTGGGAGAGTGGTGAGTAGCGTATGTGGAAGTGACATTCAGGGGCCATACTAGCCTCATTAATCACAACTCACTTTCTCAAGTGCTAATATTGTCCCATGAGAGTTAGGATGCCTCAGAGTTACTAATCCATTAGTGGGGGTGGAGCCTCCACAAGCTAATTATCTCTTAAAGGTCCTAATCCTTGCTGCATGGAGGAATTAAGGCACAACATGAATTTGGGTGGAGATAGCCATAGTCAAACCACAGCAGATGGGAAGCCATGAAAGAACTTTTAGCAGAGGAGTGATATCATCCATTTCAAGTTCTACAAGAATCACTTGGGCTTCTGTGTTGAGAGCAAACTGTAAAAGTCAAGTTCATAAAGCATAATGAACAGACTTAGGAAACAACTGCAATGTACAAATACTGGATGAGTTCTTAGAAATGTATGTATCTAGTCCAGATACATACATTTCTAACCATGATGCTCCTCTCATGGCCACCTTCTGAGCACAGCATTGTCTCAGAACTATTCCTAACTTGCTCTGATCTCATGTCCATATGTGCACCCACATCTCTTTAACCCACCCCCACCCAAGCCAGCCCTTTGGAACGATCTCAGTAGAGGAAACCATTTGGCCTCTTGCCTCTCAGAAATTATTCCTCTGAGTTTCAAATGTCATTGTAGGAAACTTGCATTCGTAACTTTTTTGAAGGCTCCCAGTCTTACCTGCAGCAGATTCTGTCATATTTGCTAAAGCAGATTCTGGCATTAATTGGAAGTCTGTCTCTTCACCTGTTCTCAAGTGAGTCCTTCTATAGGTGACATATTCCCAGGGTGACTGTCAGCATCCGGGGACACCAGTGCTTCATTCGTTAGCATTAGCACACTTTGCCTTGCTTCCTCTATCCCTCAGACCCCCTACAAAGTTCTTGCTTCCAGTCTGACTGATGCCTCTGGTGCGAAACTCATTTTAGGAGCAATGATGATTGACAGGCTCTGAGCTTTCATTCCATTTTTCAGTCTGACCACCTTCTCCCATTACCTATGCCAGAGGTTGCTGGCAACCTACCAGCCATATCGGCTCACAGATGTGTTTTCTTTGGCCCATGTGGTGCTTTAAAAAATTTTTGAACAGTTGCCAACACTTAAAAAGGATGAGATTTATATAAAAACCTGAAAATTTTCATTTCTCTTGAAAAATTGGAAGTCTTGGTGAAAGCAAGTATGCGTGCTCACATAGCAACAGTCATCTAGAATTGAGTAGCAGCTGCTGCATCATTTGACAAGGCACTCTGCACTTCTGCAAAGCCCCACCCAGACTATTCTACACTTTATCAAGCTCCCTGCCTGTGGGTCCCTCTTCATATTTGAGTGAAATACCTATCGTTTCACCTGTCATTCTCCCATGTCATGTTTTCTTTCCTGAATTATTCTAGGGCTCCCCAATACCCCTGAGGAATTATTAAGAATGATGAGAGTAGTCTTTTAGAACTATACCTTAAAATAAAAACAACAACAACAAAAATCATCTCCCAACATATAAAGAAGAATAGGAAACACAAATTTCACGTAAGAAAGAGTGACCAATCACTCATGTCTTCTAAAAATAAGAATCTAAATGGATTTTGGCTGTGTGAAGTTTCATGAAACCTAGATAAGCAATGGACATACACTCTTACCTTGCTCTTGGCCTAACCCTCTCTACTTCCAATCTCTTCCAGAGAAACCTCCTGAAATAGGATTTTGAGGGAAACCAAAATTGCAACACAACTATAGATAGATGCTAGTGCTGGCTATGCCATAAACACTTGAGACTCAATGCTGACATTTCTATTGCCTTTTGGGCCATTTCAGGCAGTGAGGGGGAAATTCTCTAATATTCCCCTAGAGTTACTGAGCAATCTCAATTCAGTAGAGTATAAATATTTAAAAGTTTTGTTTCTTCCACTCATTGCCTTCCACCATGCCTAATTCATTCTCCATTTCTTGTCACTTAATACCATCTGGGATAAATCCCATAAATTCCCAGTCACTTTAAGCCATTAAAACACATTAAATTTATTTTTAAAGCATCAATCTCAAATGTGACTTAAACCTCTTCCCTTTCTTGTGTGGTCCATGTGTGAGTCTTGCAGAGGCCCTGCAGGACCCTTGCACTCCATGGTTTCCTAACCAGAAATCCCTCTCTAATTTCACCTCTCCCATTAGCTCAGGCCATCACCCTACTACTTCTTGTTAGGGGCTCCTTTGCTCAGCCGGCCACCATTATAGGCAGGTTAAGACTCCTAAACTCTGGCTACTTTCTGTGTTACCCACTTGACCCACAATCAACTCATTCATCTTTGCCACAAACAGTGGTAGAGTAGACCACCCATCCCTTCTTCCTGCTATCTCTCTTTTGGTTCTTTCTCACCCATCCAGACAAGCACAGAAACAAATCAGTCAGTTCACAGTCTAAGTAGGCATCCTACCAGGGCACACATGATTCCACTGAGAGCTCAAATCTTGCAGGTCCCCAGCTTCTGAGCTCTTGCTTGGAGCCCTCCTATAATTTGCTTTGGTGAAGGAGCACCCTCCTTTTCTCTCCCCAAACCCCACAGTTTTCCTGAGGACAAGGAGTCTCCTGACTTTCACCCTGTTCTATTCCAAGCCCTTTGTTCACAAACTCTGGAGTTGAAGAAGTCATGTGTAGTAGGCTCTGTTTTACAGAGCCTTTGGGAGGCCTGGGAGAAATGTCTGGTCCACTGCTGGCTGCTCTCCTCAGAATGCGAGGGCTCTCCATGCTGACCCTTGGTGCCAGGTCTAGAGCAGTGCAGCTCAGCATCCTGCCACACTGCTGCACTGAGCCAGTGCACTCAGCTAGGGTATTCACATTACGGGTGACAGAGGTCCAAAATGGCTCTGCCAAGAAGGAAGTATATTATCTCACTTAACTGAAAAATTCCAGATGGGGAGCCCTGGCTGCAGGTTGAATGGAGTTTTTGCTAAGTGGCATCTCCAGGTCCATGGCTCTACTCCCTTTTCCCTGGATGAAGATGTGGTGAGTGAAACTCCTGGGGCCCTTGTGGAATTCCCCAATGCTCACAGCATCACAGCCCAGCTTTCCCAGTTGATCAAGCAAAAGTCCTGGAACATGACTTGGTTCCTGTGCCTGTTCCTGACCTATCACAGCACTCAGGGGTACTGGTACCATTCTGAAAACCAGTGGAAGTTTGGAAATAACTTCCCTCCTTTCCTCTCCACCCAAAATGGTGTCCATCAAAGACAGCCATAGATTTTTCAGATCCAGTTGTGTCCAAACAAAATCTGAGGGCACACTAGGACTCAAGTCTAAGGTGTGGGCTTGCCATTATAATAAAATTATGTCTGGGTTTCAGAGGGGCATAAAGAATGATTGTTAAATGTTTTGGGACCTGTAGTAAGACAGACCTGGATCCAAATCCTTGTTCTGCCAGAGCAAGGAACCTTAGGTAAGTGCTAAACTTCTCTGACACTCAGTTTTTCCCAGCTATAAACTGAGGATATTGACAACATCTAAGTCGTTATTGTTAAGAGAATAAAATAAAATAATAATTATTATTATGTAATGCCTGGCACAATTAGGTACCCAATAAAGACTATTTTTATTGCTAAACATTTCCTCCTTTGTGGTCAGAGAGCAATTTTATGAAGAAATGTCCTAAATTATGAAGAATTCTCCCAGCACTTTCTAGAAGGGGACAATTCGACGCTTTCATCCTGTGCAGGAAGCAGATTGCATTGCCATTTCACTGTTTATTCTTTGGCTGTAGCAAAAGGACCCAGTATAAGAGATGGAAAGGGGACAAACCTAAGTGTGTAAATTGTTGTAAGCATTGGTGTGTGTGTATGTGTGTCTATTTACCTGCATACATGTGTATAGATGTGTGTATGTGACTGGATTGTTCATACGAGGCTTAACCTAGCAGATTCACTACTCCCTTCCAAAGAGTAACACAAAATACTTTGGAGAATCTGCCAAATTAGAGACATTTATGATTTTAGCAACACCCCAATACAGGGCAGAGGCCTTTTATTCTTGGATTTCATAAAAAAATAAAGGGGGGGAAGAATCATAGCTATTTATTTTGCTGTTTAAAGCAATCTTGCACATATTTAATATGTAAGAAAATTATAAGCATATTGATAACACGAATCTATATTTCTTAAATGCATTTTAACATTCTTTTTAAAAAAGATTTGTTTATTTATTTGGAAGAAAGAGGTACAGAGAAACAGAGAGGAAGACATGGAAAGAGAAAAGTCTCCCATCTGCTGGTTCACTCCTCAAATGGTCACAATGGTCAGAGTGGGGCCAGACCAAAACCAGGAGCCAGGAGGTTCATCTGGGTCTCCCACGTGGGTGCAGAGGCCCAAACACTTGGGCCATATTCCACTGCTTTCCAAGGCATATTAATAGGGGAAGAGAAGCAGCCAGGACTTGAGATGGCACACATATGAGATACCGGTGCTGTAGGTGGCAGCATAACCGGCTACACCACGTTGCAAGCCCCATTATTTTTAAAAACAAAACTACTGAACTGGAGAGAAAGGGGTTTTGTTTTTTGGTTTTTTTGTTCGTTTGTTTTGTGTGTGTGTGTCTATGTGTGTGTGTTTGTAAATCAAATAGAAATTGTACTTTTCCTGTAACCTAAGATGTCATATTGGGGAGAGTAACAATGAAGGTTATCTTCCCAACTGCACTATGTAGCTTTTATTGAAATATTCAGTGTAATACATAAATGTAAAATGTAACAACATCCCATTATTTCAAAATCTGGCTTCCAATTAATATTCTGAGAAAAAGATATCAACGGGCGCCCTCTTGTGGAAGTGACTATTTTAGGAGTTGAAAAAACCACAACGGCATTGTGGCATACCTACCATAGATATTTTTTCCAGAAGTTTTGATGGCTTTGAATTAATCATATGGTTTTGTTTATGCAAAAAGTGTAGGCCAAAATTTTAGCATGCATAATAACGATTCTCTGCACAGATTTATACTACAAGACCTTTTTTTTTTCCTTTTTAAGTAGACTTTCAACTATCATATGACCCAATTGTGCCAAGAACTTTTGTCAGAATTTAGGTACGTTTCTAGTCCACCTCAGAATGCTAAACCAGATAAGTACAATTAAAGACAAAGAAAATTATTTTTGTCTCTATTTCTGTTTTTCTCCTTTAGCATCTGCAAACAGTTCTCTTGATGCCCCCCTATTCTCTTAGGGATAGGCTCTGACCCAGATTGGAATCAGTTCTGACCAAGTGGGAAATCCTCCAGGAACGCTAGCTGCCATGTCCACCTCTGCCTCCTTAGCACCGCACCTGCAATATATCAGTGTACAAAGACAAACAGTGATACTTGACCACGATTGAAAGTCATTCTTGGATAATAGAATTCTCTGATATTTGAGGGGAGGCTGGTTGACTGTGTATTAGGTCCAGGGAAGAATATATTAAAGGCCAGTTAGTTATTAGGACTCAATACGTCTTCCCGGTCGCTTCCACCTTGAGATTCCAAAGCTCTCCTGTTTAATGTGGCGCCCAGCCCCACTGAATGAACCCATCGCTCCTGTTGTGCCTCTGCAGGCCTCAGATGATTTGAATGCAGTCCTCGTGGTGTGAGTCTGTACTTTCCTCTGGAATTCCTCTGTTAAGTAAACCCTCAGAACCTTCAAAGTGCACAATAATCAGGATACTGAGCATAATAGAGATAGGCCTTTTCACTATGATTTTTAAGCAGTTGCAAAAACACCAAGGAAAATATTGATTAGCAGAAAACTGGCAGCTCTAATTCAGAGTGGGATGTTGATTCAGATAGAAAAATGTGTCATTGTAGAAGGTGGATGTGCACAGAGAAACAGGAGCCCATCCTGGGGTGAGAGGCCACGTGTGGCCTTTGGGGCACAGATGACCTGATCTGAACCCTGGTTCTGATCCTTGCTGGGTGAATGACCCAGGTAAGTGTCTGAGCCACCTCTATCTGTGAAGGAAGAATGATTGTGCTTACCTGACAGAGCTGATACAAGAATTAAGCAGTATAGGCCGGCGCTACGGCTCACTAGGCTAATCCTCTGCCTTGTGGCGCCAGCACACCGGGTTCTAGTCCCGCTCAGGGCACCAGATTCTGTCCCGGTTGCCCCTCTTCCAGGCAAGCTCTATGCTGTGGCCAGGGAGTGCAGTGGAGGATGGCCCATGTGCTTGTGCCCTGCACCCCATGGGAGACCAGGAGAAGCACCTGGCTCCTGCCTTCGGATCAGCGCAGTGCGCCGGCCGCAGCGCGCTGGCCGCGGCGGCCATTGAAGGGTGAACCAACAGCAAAGGAAGACCTTTCTCTCTGTCTCTCTCTCTCTCACTGTCCACTCTGTCAAAAAAAAAAAAAAAGAATTAAGCAGTATAAAAAATGAAAAGCATACAACATGGTGCTTAGCGCATAGAAGGATCTCCGAAATGCTGTTCTTAAGAGGAAAAGGCACATGGCTGGAAACAGTCCTTGATGATTAAAGACTCAATGTGTGTGTGTGTGTGTGGAGGGGACACTGGTCAAGTGTTTCCTGTATCTAATTTGTGTCCCTGATTATTCCTGATAGCCCTACCTTATGAGTCAGAGGAGTATTTCTCCATCTGTCTCACCATTTTATATTATCTCTAATAAGCTTTGATTATTGATTGGAACACATTTTGGTTTCCTAGCATTCAAATCCACACAGTGTGAGTGCTCTTAGCTGACTTGGAATTATATGAGCAGAACATGATGTGCTTCCTTGCTTTGCCAGAGGGATAGGGCTTTTAGGAACCAAGAGCTTCTAATCCCTACAGAGCATGATCTATGAGGAACCTGGACACCTGAGCCCTCACTGTTCGACAGCTCACAGTGGACTATGGGATGCGTCAGATCCACAAACTCAGTGATCACAGTTCATGGTAGGCATTGATTTCTAGAGATGCAGTGGGATTCAAAAGATGCACACTTTATGAAAACCTATTGGAGAGTATTTTTAATTATCCACTAAAGTGGTGCCACCCTGTGGTAAGAGGGAATATAACATGCACTCAGAAAGCCGGTTCTGCAAGTTGCAATGTCTTACTAATTTTTAATTAATTAATGTTTATAATTTGATTAATAGATTTTAATAACCATTGCTTCAAGCATTATATCATATTAGATATTATTATTGTCTTTTAATTGGGTGACTTAAAATGCATGTAATTCAAAAGTGTATAAAAGGCCAATGTTCTATGATTTAATTTTTGGAATTAGAAATGGATGTGTACAGCACACTGAAATGTGAAGAAGTCTGGACATAAATAATGTTAACTAAGAATTATATTGCTTTGCTTAGACCTCTACTTGATTGATCTCTGAGTAAAAATAACTATATAAGATGCTAAGAAAATTAACCAGCATTCATGACATAGGGGTAGAGGCTGGCATAGTGCAGAGGGTTAAGCTGCAGCTTGTAATGCTGGCATCCTGTATCAGCGCAATTCAATTCCTTAGTACCCGACTTCTATTTTTTTTTACAATTTATTTATTTATTTGAAAGGCAGAGTTACAGAGAGGCAGAGGCAGAGGCAGAGAAAGAAAGGTCTTCCATCCGCTACTTTACTCCCCAAGTGGCCACAACAGCCAGAACTAGGCCAATCCAAAACCAGGGGCCAGGAGCTTCTTCCGGGTCTCCCATGTGGGTTCAGGGGCCCAAGGACTTGAGCCATCTTCCACTGCTTTCCCAGGCCATAGCAGAGAGCTAGATTGGAAGTGGAGCAGCCAGGACTCAAAACAGCACCCATATGGGATGCCGGCACTTCAGGCAGCAGCTTTACCTGATAAGACACAGTGCCAGCCCCAGAACTCAACTTCTAATCCAGCTTCCTGCTACTGCACCTGGGAAGGCAGCTGAAGATTTATCTATATCTTGAGTCCCAGCCGCCAAGGTGGGAGACCAAGATAGAATTCCGGGTTCCTGGTTTCAGTTTGGTCCAGACCTGGCTGTTGTAGTCATTTAGGGAGTGAACTGTGGATGAATGATTCTCTCTCTCTCTCTCATCTCTCTAGCTCTAGCTCTAGCTCTAGCTCTATCTCTCTCTCTTCCCATATATATATATATATATATATAAAATAGAGATTTTAAAGTAAGGTTTTGTAGTCAGTATGATAGATCGACCGCTTGTTATGTTAAATAAAAATGAATCAATTTCAATAGGTACGTCCACAATGATGAAGAGGGATATGAGGGGAACAAAACCAGTGAATGATACATCAATGAGTGCCCAGAACAACAGTTGAAGAATGGGCCGCAGGAAGTTGTAGCACAGGCTAGAGTGTTTTCAGAGAAGGATATAGCTGAGGAGTTTTGAATAGGCCTCAGAAGCCAAGAACTGGATATATGGCACTACGGTGTGTGGGAGTGAGAATGCAGACCTAAGATCTGTAGATAGGAAAGTTGGCCCTAAATTCCTAGCTGCTAACCTCTCTAAATGCACAAAACTTCAGGCCAGAGTTATGCCCTAAAAAAACCTAATTGGAATGTATCTCTTTGGCCTTTATTTCCAACATGCTACAGAAAAAACCTCTACTTCTGGCCAAGATGGTGTAACAGAGACCCGATCCACCCTTCCAGTTGAAACAGTTAAAACGCTGGACAAGGCATAGGAAACGGCAGTTCCCAGAACACTGAATATCAGGCAGTGGAGAACTGTGACTCCTGAGAGACAGGCAACAAAAGAGTGGACAAGGTAGTGGACCAGCTTACTATCTGGAGAGCATTTCCAGAATGCCACACAGGAGGGCAAACCCAGGCTGAAATGAGTGGTCTCCTGGAGTGGAGGAGGACATGAGCCTCTGGGGGAGCCTGGCAAACGAGGCTCCTTAGAGAAGAAATCTGGGCACAGAGAAAGCTCCAGACAGTTGCTGAGGGTCTCCTATAAGCATGCAGGTGAGTACTGATCAGCACGTGAGTGTGAAGAAACTACCCAAGTCTGGGCGGCCCTGTCAAGGGTCAGAGGGAACAATCCACACAGCTCACAGGCCCAGGATTAGTGCTGGTTCCCACTAATGGACTGGAGAACCTCGTAGGTTGTGTAACACTAGCTAGAGTACTCAGAAGGATTCCACCTCTGTCTAGGGAAAATTAGCTGTCTACAATGGCTTGTTCCTGGTCCCCTCACCCTGAGGGGTTTGTGCTCCCCAGCCCCACCTTTATAACTCTCCAGAGGGAGAAGAGGTGAACTCATGTGCTCAACCTACTGTGTTTAGTCAGAAATCTTCGTCTGCGCCGTGCTGGAGTTTTGCCTGAAATTGCACCTTTTCAAACTTCCTTGCCTTGTTCCCCTTTACCTTTCCCAGTTTTCCACCAAAGTTTTCTAGGAGCATTTCCTTCATATTCACTTGTACCTGGATTCTCATTTCAGACTGCACATCTGGGGAACCTGGTCTAAGATAATTCAGTATACTGCAATAGTTACCCCTTAAGTTAAAGCTTATCCAAATTCTGTAACCACGCTTTCCATGTCTATTTAAACTTGGTTATGTATTTATTTTTTTTTTATTCGAGAGACAGAGAGAGGCAGATGGGCATCTGCTGCTTCATTTTCCCAAATGCCCACAGTGGCCAGGGCTGGGCTGGGTCAAAGCTGGGAGCCAGAATCTCAATCCAGGTCTCCCAGGTGAGAGGCAGAAACTCAAGCACTTAAGCCATAACTTATTATGTGCCAGGCTGCACATCAGCAGGAAGCTGGAATCTAGAGTAGAACCAGAACTCAAACCTAGGTACATCAGTATGGGATGCGAATGTCCCAGCATTCATCATAACTACTAGGCCAAATGCCAAACCTAAAACTTGATTGTATATTTAAGTGGATTTCCACTGGTCTTTTTACAATACCTTTCATTTTACTTACTGTTTTCTTAGATTTTATCATGAGTAGGGTTTTGTAAGATAGTCTTACGTATATTGTATTTCTCAAATTATTTCAAATCTGCTTGTTGTCTTTATAGCTCAATGGCAAGTCTAAAAGGAAGACATTTTAGGCTGTTTCTTTCTCTCAGTATTTTATAGATAATGCCCCATGCCTTCTGATGCTAAATGTTGTTGTGAATAAATCACATTTTTCTTCTACTTATAATTTCTCTTATTCTTCTTAAATACCTGAAGAAATCTTATCCTTTAAATTGAGTAAAGAACATGAAATATTTCACTATCCAATATGATACTTCTGGATTTTATTAAAGTACATTGTGTCCTTTGAAAGGGTGATATAAATTATTCCTTTATCTGAGAAATTTATCTTCTCTTATAATGACATTCATATTACGTTGTCCTTACTCAAGGATTCTGATTATATTCTGTGGTCTTTATATCTACTGTATTCTTGGTGTTTTTTAAAGATTTATTTATTTATTTGAAAGGCAGAGTTACAGAGAGGCAGAGGCAGAGAGAGAGAAAGAAAGGTCTTCCATCTGCTGGTTCACTCCCCAAATGGCCACAACAGCCAGAGCTAGGCCAATCCAAAACCAGGGGCCAGGAGCTTCTTCCAGGTCTCCCACATGGGTGCAGGGGCCCAAGGACTTGAGCCATCCTCCACTGCTTTCCCAGGCTATAGCAGAGAGCTGGATCGGAAGTGGAGCAGCCAGGACTCAAAACAGCGCCCACATGGGATGCCAGCACTTTAGGCAGTGGCTTTACCTGCTAAGCCACAGTGTCAGCCCCCTGTATATTTGTTATGTTCTCTGTAGTTATTTTAAATGTTATATTTATTTATTTGAGAGGTAGAGGGAGACACACAGAGAGAGCTCACAGAGACTGAGGCCAAAGCCAGGGGCTGGGAATTCCAGCCAGGTCTCCCACATGGGTGGCAGGAACCCAGTTACTCAAACCATCACCTTTGTCTCCCTGGGTCTTCATTGGCCGGAAGTGAGAGTCAGAAACCAGAGCTGGGAATTGAATCCAGCTACTCTCATGTGGAATGTGGGCATCACAGCAGCCCCATTAAATGCCTACTACATAGTCTCTCTGGTTGTGGTACCTTTTTGCTTTTTCTCTGAGTTCATTATAATTGTCTGCAGTATTTCTTCCAGGCTTGCACTTTAATAGTCACCAACCACATGTGGCTATTTAAATTTAAATTAAGTAAAGTCAAATTCTTCCACTGCACTAACCATATTTCAAGTGCTCAGTAGATACTTGTGGCTACTACATTCGGTAGCACAAATAAATTATCATTGAAGGAAGTTCACCTGACAGTGCTCTGTAGCCTAATAATTGAGATTCTGTGGCTTGAGTTTTTCTTCTTTCTTAGTTATCTTTTGTTATTTGGGTCTTTCATGGTATTTAGTGTTCAATATTTCCTTTTCACCATATTTGTATTTTTATAGAGTAGCCTGTTTTTATTATGAAGGATACAGTCCAAGACCCCAGTGGGTGCCTGAAACTGTGAATAGTACTGTACCCTACTTATCCCATGGTTTTTTTTTTTTACCCCATATATAAATTTCTAGGATAAAGTTTAATTTATAAATTAGGCATAATACGAGTTTAATAAGAATAATAAAACAGAACCATGGCAACAATACTCTGTAGTAAATTTTGGGTATCATGGCCTTTCTCTTAAAATACCTTATTGAGGGGCTGGCATTGTAGCCTAATATGTAAAGCCGTCATCTGCAATGCTGGCATCCCATATGGGCACCGGTTCAAGCTGAAGCTGCTCCCCTTTTATTCTAGCTCCCTGATAATGGCCTGGGAAAAGCAGTGGAAGATGTCCCAAGTGCTTGGGCCCTGACACCCATGTAGGAGACCCAGATGAAGCTCCTGGCTCCTGGCTTCAGCCTGGCCGAGCTCTGACTGTTGCAGTCATCTGGGGAGTGAACCAGCAAATGGAAAATCTCACTGTCTTGCCATCTCTCTCTGTAACTCTGATCTTCAAACAAATAAATTTTTTTAAATACCTTATTTAACTGTACTCGCACTTCATGTGTTGATATGAGATGAAACAATATATTTGTGATGAGATGAAGTGAGGTGACTGACATAGTAGGTATTGTGACCTAGCCTTAGGCTCTGTGTAAGGATTATTTGAACAATAGCACTTCAGTACCTTAATGGGTGATCTGATAACCTATACAGCCTCCAATGGACCAAATGGCGAAGAGTTCATGTACCATGGATACACTAGACAAAGGGATGAGTCGTGTCCTGTCTTGGATATACAAGGTGGTGAGAAATTTCATTACAGTTCTCAGGCTGGTGTGCCTTTAAAACTCATGAATTGTTTATATCTGGAACTTTCAATTTAATGTTTTTGGACCATAGTTGAATGCCTGTAACTGAAACCCATGAAATAGGGCAACCATGGATAAGGCAGGACTACTGTGAATGCTCTCACAGTGTCAAACATGCTGGAGAATTTTCCCTCTGAAAGGGATTTTCTTTCTACTATAATATGTGTTTTAATCTAGTATTTAAAGACCATATTTTTTTCTGTTTATTATTTATTTTCTACTTGTTTTTCATTTGACTGAAATTAACATTGAAAGATTTGTCCAAATCTACTTATGTTGAGTACAATGTGGCTGAATTGTCTGTGACTTCTTTGCTATCTTTTCCCTTACTTTCTAAGCATGGGCCAGCAAAGACAGCCTGTGGAACAAATGACCCCATCTCAAATCTTTGTAAATAATTTCACTTAAGCAGAGCCAAACTCATTCATTTACTTATTGCTGCTGGCTGCTTTCCTGCTGCAATAGCAGAATGGAGTAGCAGTGACAGGGATCACACGGCTTGGGAAGTATAAATATTTACAGTCTGGCCCCTTCAGGAAGACACTGTTGACCCCAGAAGTGCAGGGAAGGGAAAATTCTCTATAGCCTGAGAGCACAGGCTGGGGGTGAGGACAGGGTGAGAGGAAGTTCTTCATCAACCAAACTGGGCCCTATTTCTTCTTTTGCAGTTTTATTAAAGGCCTTTGGCCTGGATTTATTTCATGTCTTAGCATAGCATAGCATAGCTGTCCCTCGATTTCTGTGTGGGATTGGTTCCAGGGCCCCTGTGGATACCAAAATTCTTGGATACTCTAGTCCCTTATATAGAATACCATTGTATTTGCATATAATCTGTGCAATCCTTCATATCCTTTCCACCATATCTAGAGTACTTATAATACCGAATACACTCTAAATGATAAAGAAGAGTAAATACATTTTCAAACAGAAGCATTTTTTTAAAAAGTTTGAGCTGTCATTTGTTGAATCGTGGTTGTGGACTCCACAGACATGAAGAGACAACTGTACCATAAACTAAGTGTCTTACAAACACCAGAAATCTATTCCTCACAGTTCTGGAGGCTGTGAGGCTGAGATCCGGGTATGAGCACAGTCAGGTTCTGGTGAGGGCTCTCTCCTCATTACAGACTGCTGGCTTCCTGCTGTGTTTTCACATGGTGCAGAGAGCAAGCTAGCTCTCTGGGGTTCCCTTTATTAAGATTTATTTTATTTATTTGAAAGACAGAGTTACAGAGAGAGGTAGAGACAGAGAGAGAGGTCTTCCATCCGCTGGTTCACTCCCCAGATGGCCGCAACAGCCCGAGCTATGCCAATCCAAAGCCAAGAGCCAGGAGCTTTGTCTGGGTCTCCCACATGGGTACAGGGGCCCAAGGACTTGAGCCATCTTCCACTGCTTTCCCAGGCCATAACAGAGAGCTAGATCAGAAGAGGAACAGCTGGGACTAAAATTGGTGTCCTGGGGTTCTCTTTCTAAGGGCACTAATTCCACTCATGAAGCCTCCACCTTCATGACCTAATGACCTCTTAATGCCCCCCTGTGAATAACATCAGTTTGGGGGATTACAATTTGAACCTATGCATTTCAGGAGACACAAACACGCAATCTGAAACACTTCACAATGCCAGGCATAGCCTCTTTCAGTCCAGGGATAATCCTTAATCTTCAGTTCTATTTGAGCCCCTGGAGCTAAGCCTAGTCTGGTATTTAGGCGTCAATCATTGCTACTACCATGGTGGGTTTGACTTCCTTATTAAATACCATTAAGATTAGGAGGACTTTATCTGGGCTGTCCACTAAGAGCTGGGGCTTAGCATCTCCCCTCACCTGCACCTGGCTCAGATCTTTCTTTACTCCAGAAGAGGATGAGTCTCTTATTTCTATGAAGATTTCTTCTTCACCAACTCCTCTTTGGTGAGATTTTCCTCTTTGTTTTTCTAATTAGTGCTCACACTATGCTCCTTAAGAGCTTTGGTTTTCTTTGGCTAACAACTCCTGTGTGGTATATGTATTTTCCTCTTTTTTTTCCTGCCATTATTTGTTGTGCATATCTTAGATTTTGTATAAGTGAAATTCTGAGATTTGCTTTCTTTCTGACACCTGAAACTGGGAGGATTATAGTGGTTTTCATAAATAATCGAGGAAAAACAACGTGTAACCCCCAGCCAGCTTCATATTGAATGGGAAAAAACTGGAAGCATTTCCACTAAGATTGGGAACTAGACAAGGGTACCTACTGTCATTATTAATATTCAACACAGTCCTGGCAGTTTTAGCCAGAGCCATTAGGTAAGAAAAGAATTAAAAGGGATACAAACTGAAAATTTCAGGAGGAAGTCAAATTATCCCTTTTTGCAAATGACATGATCCTATATATATAGGAACCAAGACTCCAGTAAGAGACTATTGGAACTCATGAGAAAATCTGGCAAAGTTACAGCATATAAAATTGATACACAAACATCAATAGTATTCCTACACACCAACAATGCTCTGGCTGCGAAAGAACTTGCAAGATCAATCCCATTCACAACAGGTACAAAAAATTTAAAAACTTTGGGATAAATTTAACCAAGGTTGTGAAAGATCTCTATAATAAAAGCTACAAAATAGAAGGAAAGAAATAGAAGACACACAAAAAATTAGAAAAATTGTCCATGTTCATGGATTGGAAGATTTAATATAATCAAAATGTCTACACTACCCAAAGCAATTTACAGATTCAATGTGATTGCAATAAAAATACCAATGACATTCTTCTCAGATCCAGAAAAAAAAAAGATTATAAATTCCCTTGTGAAAACACAAGAGATCCTAAGTAACCAAAGCAATCTCAAGCAATGAAAACAAAACTGGAGGCATCACAATACCAGATTTCAGGACAACCTATAAGGCCATTATATTCAAAACAACCTGGTACTGGCACAAAAATAAACAAGTGGACCAATGGAACAGATTAGAAAGTCCAGAAATTAATCCAAGCATCTACAACTAAGTAACTGTTGACAAACTAGCTGAAATCACTACCTGGAGAAAGGACAGGTTCTTCAACAAATGGTGATGGGAAAATAGGATCTCCACATGAAGAAATATAAAGCAAGACACTTAACTTAGACTTTATATGAAAATCACTCATGGTGGATCAAGGATCTAAACCTAAGACCTGAAACCATCAAATAACCAGAGGAAAACATAAGGAAAATGGTGCAAGACATTGGCAAAGACTTCTTGGATAAGACCCCAGAAGTGCATGCAATAAAAGCAAAATTAGACAAATGAAGCTAGTATAGTTTTGCATAGTAATGGAAACATTCAACAAAGTGAAGAGCCAACCAATATAATGAGAGAAAATATTTGCAAACTGTGTGTCTAATAGAGAAATAATATCTATACTACATAAGGAGCTCAAGAAGCTGAACAACAACAAAACAAACAATATAATTAAGGAATGTGCAAATGAAATAAACAGGAATTTTTTCAAAGGATGAAATACAAACGGCCAACAGATACATGCAAAAAAATGCTCAGGATTACTAGCAAACAGGGAAAGACAAATAAAAATCACAATGAGACATCACCTTACCTATTTAGAATGGCTATCATCCAAAAAATGAAAAAATAATAAATAATAGGGAGGATGTGGAGAAAAAGGTACCCTAACACAATGTAGGTGGGAATGTAAACTAGTAAAATCACTATGGAAGAAAGTATGGAGATTCCTCAGAAAACTAAAATTAGATCTCATATGACCCAGCTATCCTATGCCTGGGAATTTATCCAAAGGAAATGAAATAGGAGTAATAAAGAGTTACCTGTACTCCCATGTTTATCGCAATCCACAATAGCTAAGATATGGAAGCAACATAGACACCCATCAATTTATGACTGGATAAAGAAAATTTGGTATATATACATACATGATGGAATACTACTCTGTCATAAAAGATAATGAAATCTTGACTTTTGCAACAAAATGGATGCAACTGGAAATCATTATGCTTAGTGAAATAAGCCAGGCCACCAAAGACAAATATTATATGTTTTTTCTAATTTGTGGTAGTTGATATACAGAAAGAGTACAAAAAGTTTTTAATGTATATAGATGAAATTGACATCTTCAGATTTCATTATTGTTGGTAGTTCTGATATATAGTCCTGCTGAACAGTGATCTTTCTACTTTGTATTCGTTGATCTCTTCATTTAGTGGCACATTAGGTGTTTGACTAAAAAGGAAATAAAAAATGTTATTCACAAAAATTTAAAAAGTAAGAGGGAAGAGATGGAAAAGGGAGGGAGAAAATGTGAAAGCAAGGAAGGAGAAATATTTATATTCTTGGAATCGTATCCATGAACTACATTGAATCTGTGCTGTTTATATTAATTAAAATGTAAATTAAAAAAACCATGCAAACAGCTCTTTTGTAGCTGCCTCATTATTTGCACAGTAATGGATTTATAATAGGAATAACAGATGACAAAGAGGAGTGCTTCTTTTGACCTAAATTTCCTTGAATACAAGTGTCTGTAGTTTACACTGGGTTTTCCTTTTATTTATAATAACAAATGAATAAAATTACACAAGAAGGATGTAATGTTTTGAAATAATCCTATTCAATCACAAAACTGACTCAACAATATTTTGCAAGCCTACAACATACAAGACAATCTGCTGGACTGTTTATTAGGAGCATGCAACATTCCATGCCTTTACAAATTATTTGTGTACCAAGAGGCTTGACATTCTGGGTTATCTATGAAAATGTGTAGTTCCAGATGGATTTATGTCTAATGAGCCTTTGAAAAAAATAACTATGACATCATCTATTTTTTAATAAGAAATTTAAATAGCACCAAAAATACCTTAAAGATTTTAATCCAGTGCCTACAGGGCTCACACCATGCAGTCCTCACAAACTTCCTCAAATATAGATATTTTCACTGTTCACAAATTCTGTTCACTTAAAAATAAAGAAGTATTGGGGCTGGCACTGTGGTGTAGTGGGTGAAGCTGCCGCCTACAGTGCCAGCATCCCATTTGGATGCCAGTTCAAGTCCCAGCTGCTCCACTTCCAATCCAGCTCAGTGCTATGGCCTGGGTAAGCAGTAGAAAATGGCCCAAGGCCTTGGGCCCCAGCACCCATGTGCGAGACCTGGAAAAAGCTCCTGGCTCCTGGCTTCTGATCAGTGCAGCTTTGGCTGTTGCAGCCATCTGGGGAATGAACCAGCAAATGGAAGACCTTTCTCTCTGCTTCTGCTTCTCTGTAACTTTGCCTTTCAAATAAATAAATACATCTTTAAATTAAAAATAAAGGTGTACATGTTTGCTGAGATTTAAAATTCTATTTCCTATTTTTTAAACATAGCATATGATATAGGCCCCAGCTTTCTTAGATAAAGTCACTGAAGCCTAGGAGCATTTCACAGAATTTTTTTTAACAATGGTAGCCTTTGACAAAGGCCTCCAGAATCTTAGAACTAGATATTATTTAGTAACTAAAAGTGATGACAGAAACTATTTGGACAGAAATGGAAATACTTGTAGGATTTGGCTAAAATTTTTGGTAAGATGATATATAGATGTTTAAAATTTGTGTAAATGGGTGGATGGGTTGGATTTTAAAACTGGAGGATAAATTTTCCATTTTAGACTCGGTTCAATTAGCTGCTGAGTTGTAACATTAAAAAACAAAATTAATGGTAACAAATATTTAATTATACTATTTGAATTGGGTAGGAAAAGAAAAACATACCATTACCTACCTGTGAAGTAATTGCCAGGAAATCTAACAAAGAGTTATGATTCTGCCAATCATTTCTGGGAAAAACTACTTTTCAGAATATAAGCTAGATTATATTTCTAATTTTTAATGGAGACTTCTGTGAGGGTTAGAGATGCTCTTATATTTCTACTTTCACAGAATCTCATCCTTTTCTAAATATGAAAATAAAATGGAAGTGGTTTTGCCTTAACTTTTTTTTTTACCCAATAGGATTCTTATGGTAAAAATAACTGGGAAAATGATAGCTCTAACATGTGTTTATCATAAATATAGTTTAAGTGAAATATGAATAACTCTTTCTAATGTTTTGTTGTCCCTAAAATAGTTTATTATATTCCATTTTGATCATTCACTATTATTGAATTTATAATAAAAAATCGGAGACTCTGGAATAAAGTGGGAGTTTGCTGCTATTAGTCTTTCTTGCATTCCCAAAGTTATAGGTAGTGCTATATTTTTTAACTATGTTTCACATATGCTCTGTAAAGAGTAGAAGGTATGAACGAAGCTTTACAGAGAATATGAGGCCAATAAATCAGGAAACGATTCTAATAATTAGAAAATATAATTGAAAGTAAGGCATGATGATGATGATGATGATGACGAAAGACAGTGACAGAGAGAGAGAGATCGTCTATCTGCTGGTTCATTCCCCAAATGCCAGTAGCAGCTGGGGCTGGGCCAGGTCTAAAGCAGGAGCCAGGAACTCCGCCTGGGTCTCCCACATGAATGGCAGGGACCCAGCTACTTATCTGCTGCCTCCCGGGTGCCCATTAGCAGGAACCTGGATTAGAAGGGTAGGAAAGGACTCAATCCCAGACACTCAGAAAACAGATGCAGAGATTCCAAGAAGCAGAATAAGTAGTTGTACCACAACACCCACCACCCGGCATTATTATTGACATATGAGACAGAGAACAATATATAACAGAGAACCCAATAACAATTGGATTATTTACTTGGGTATTTATCAACACAAAATAACTGAAATTAACAGAATTACAAATCACCAGATTATTCCTAAGAGATAGTTGCTCCTAAAAGATCCTTTTAAAATGTTTATGAAAAATATTGAGAAACTTGAATCAATACCTTGTAACTACTTGTTAAAAGGGCGATTTATACTATTTTTAAAAGATTTATTTATTTATTTGAAGGCAGAGTTACAGAGAGGCAGAGGCAGGCGGGGGGGGGGGAGGGAAGCAGGGAAGGAGAGAGAGAGAGAGAGAGAGAGTCTTCCATCTGCTGGTTCACTCCCCAGGTGGCCAAAATGGTCAGAGCTGAACCGATCTGAGGCCAGGAGCCAGGAGCCAGGAGCTTCTTCTAGGTCTCCCACTTGGGTGCAGGGGCCCAAGGATTTGGGCTATCTTTTACTGCTTTCCCAGCCCATAGCAGAGAGCTAGATTGGAAGTGGAGCAGCCAAGGTTTGATCTGGCACCCATATGGGATGCCGACATTGCAGACGGCGGCTTTACCCGCTATGCCACAGTGCTGGCCCCCAATTTATATTATTTTTAAGATTTCTGGTGTTGGGGCTTGTGGTGTGGGATCATGCTAGCAACGCTGGCATCCCGTAAGAACGCTGGTTCATGTCCCAGCTGCTCTACTTCCAATCCAGCTCCCTGCTAATGGCCTGCAAAAAGCAGTGGAAGATGGCCCAAGTGTTTAGGCCCCTGCACCCATATGGGAGCCCCAGAGGAAGCTTCTGGATTTTGGCTTCCACCTGGTCCAGCCCTGGCACTTGAGCCTATTTGGGGAGTGAACCAGCAGATGGAAGATATCTATCTCTCCCTCTCTCTTTCAAACAAATAAACCTTTAAAAATTTTTGATGTTTATAACCATAATCCTACAATTGATGTTTTCTTATATTTGAATAGATTAAAATCCCAATGCCAGTGTCTTGTTTGTACCATTAATGTCTTATTACTGTTACTTGATTATTCGAGTGAATTTTTTTCTAAGAATTTTGTAAGAAGGGTTCTTGAGTATTGCATTTAAAAAAGATTTCTTTTGAAAATCAGAGTTAGAGGAGAGAGATTTTTCATCCACTCGTTCACTGCTCAGATGGCCGCGATGGCCGAAGGAGCTTCATCCAGGTCCGCCACGTGGGTATGGGGGCTCAAAGCACTTGGGCCAACTTCCACTGCCCTTCCCAGGCGCATCAGTAAGGAGCTGGATCGGAAGTGGAGCAGCCAGAACTTCAACAGCGGCCCACATGGAATATGGCATTGCAGGCGGGCAGCTCTACTCACTGTGCCACACGCCGGCCTTGAATATTGCAATTTTTTTGAGTTTTTGCAGGTTTGATACTATCAAGCTCTGGCTGTTATAAACACCAGTTCGGTTGTTTATAACATGTTGGGTGATGTTTTTGCTTTCAGCTACTGATTTAACGTTACCAGACTGTCTGTTGGTGTTAAGGGACCCCTGTCGATCTTTCCCGCTGAGGGCTGCCACCTGGTTACCTGCAGCCTCCTTCCCCACAGACTCGTTCCCTTCGGGAGGCACACTTGTCTTGTCAACTCTGTGCTTGGGTGACCTCACTATGCTGTTTCTCAGTCCTGTGGCTGCCTCCGGCAAGTGAGAGGCCCTACTGTCCGGCTCCCCACCCTGTCATTTGGGGCTCCTATCCCAGCAGCGGGGTGAGCCTTCCGCACGCACACTCCGGGGGCCATTCCGTCCTTTCCCCTCCCCCTACCACACTTGGCACCCGAAGTTACAGCTTAGGACCCTCGCCTGGGTAGAAGCGGGAGCACCCAGGGCTGGAACGCCCAATTTACACCCCGGTAACTACCGGATAAGTAGCCTGTAACTAGGGGACGCCTAGATTTGACGCCGGTGGAAGGCTCTGATGAGGCGAACGGCGTCTTCAAGGACTACTAATCCTAAACCGGATGGCAACGCAGCTTAAGGAAGCCTAAAGGTGTGCGAGCGGAGAAGCCTGAACGCTTCTGCTGAATTCCTAGCGACACCGTCATAATGCAGGCGGCAGGTGTCCAGGGGAGGCCGGCGCCCGTTGTAGGGGCACCACGGCCTCCCTCCTGGTGTCAAGGGCTCAGTCCTTTTTCCGTTTCCGCATTTATGACTTCGCTGTCACCCTCGCCCCCTAACTGAGAAAGAAAATCGAAGTGTCCTTCAAAGCTGCAGCGTCCGGCGCGACGCGACCGCAACGGAAAAGCGGCGGGGGAGCTGCGCTGCCTGGGGCTAATTGTGCGCATGCTCCGCACGCACGCGGTGGGTGGGGCTTGCAGTCGTGTTGCGCCTGCGCTCTGCGCCGGCGCTGGGCCTGCCCATCGGCCTCTGCGCCTGTAAGTCAGTCCCGGGGTCCTCGGAGCGATGGTGCAGCGGTGCCAGGTAAGGGTGGGGCGTGCAGGCGAGCGCGGGTGCGGATCCTTCTTGGTCGGGTCTGCGCCGCTCTCCCTCCGCAGGCGGGGCAGTGGGCCCTCAGACTTTGTCTCCCCGAACCCCTGCACCGCGCGCCCGCCCGCCCGCCGTGGCCGGCGCCTTCAGCCCCGGCCGCCGTGATGGCCCCTGCTGACCTTGGGGCTCTGCCCTGTCCGCCCCTAGCAAGTCAAGTTCATTCCGGGACATTTCGTGTCGGGGTCACCGAGTCGAGGGCCGGCTGGTTTCCGAAAGTGCTTTGACTTCTTTTTTGGGGGGGCTCCCTTTTCTCAAATTAGTTGTTTGAAGATATAATTGTATTTTTAAAAACTTACTTAAGAATGCTTGTAAATAAATGTGCTTCACCTGTGGACTTACCGAAACCCTTGATTACCCACCAAACTGCGATTATTTCGTGGAGGGTGAGTTGTTCGAGTGGCAGGTGGGCTCTTTTGCTGGGTTGGGTCCCTAAGATACGACATCGATGGCACAGGTTTGCCCTGGGAAATACCAGTTTATCCTGTATTTCAAACCTACTTGCTTGTATCAGTGTCAGGTTTTGTGTATTGCATAACTCAGACCTCAGCGGCTGTCATGTAGACGGGAGGGAATCAAAGGTTATTTGAAAACCCGGAAAGCAGTTCTTTTGCTGACTTGGTCATTTATTGGATTAATTCTCTCTTGAGCCACATGATCACTGCTTCAGTGTTTATGAAAACTGTGTAACATTTGTTAAAGTGTTTTCTAGAAGATACACCTGAGGTTGCAGTTAAGGCACACATAAGTTTGTAAATCTGAAAAGCATCCAGAAATCAGTTTGAATTGTTCTTAAAGACTTTTTTTCCCAAGATTGTAATTTGAGTATGTACTGAATGGAGGGGAGCAACTTGATTTTCTCTAGGCTATAATATCTGTCTTTAATTAAAATAGTGCATTTGAAAAATAAGAAAATGTCTCAGTGTGGGCAGTCATGAAGTGACTGTTCCTGTTTCTGTCCTTCCAGGTTGAAGTATTGTATTTCGCAAAGAGTGCTGAAATCGCAGGAGTTCGTTCAGAGACCATTTCTGTGCCCCAAGAAATAAAAGCATCGCAGCTGTGGAAAGAGATAGAAACTCGACATCCTGGGTAGCTAAAATTTTGTAGCATATGATTAATGATTTTAATATTTTGAAAATGTCTTCAAAAACTTAATAAAAGTTAATTTTTGTTTGCTTAATGTCAAAAAGAGTGTGTACATGTTTCTGGAATAGAAATGTGTAAGATTAAAAGAAAAATAAGCTAAAGCAAACCCTGGATGCTGCTAGATTTGAGTTTTGACAATATTTCATTTTTTTCTAATTCTTTAAAAGCTATGGTTTTACTGCTGTCATTCCTACTTCAAGTCCTTTTTGAAACAAAACATAAAAGTGACTTATTTGAGAGTGTTAGGGAATATTAGTGTTGTGTAAGTCTGTGTTGGATGTTTAACCTTGAAACCCTAGTGCTGTGTAAACGGTATTTCACAATGTGTGTTGGAAAGGAACCTATGAGTACTCCTGGATTGCATGTTTTGTTTTTTGTTTTGTTTTTGTTTTTGTTTTTGTTTTTTTTTTTTTGACAGGCAAAGTGGACAGTGAGAGACAGAAAGTTCTTCCTTTTTGCTGTTGGTTCACCGTCCAGTGGCCGCTGCGGCCGGTGCGCTGCGGCCAGCGCACCGTGCTGATCCGAAGCCAGGAGCCAGGTGCTTCTCCTGGTCTCCCATGCGGGTGCAGGGCCCAAGCACTTGGGCCATCCTCCACTGCACTCCTGGGCCACAGCAGAGAGCTGGCCTAGAAGAGGGGCAACCCGGACAGAATCCGGCACCCCGACTGGGACTAGAACCCGGTGTGCCGGCGCCGCAGGCGGAGGATTAGCCTAGTGAGCCACGGTGCCGGCCGGATTCCATGTATTTTTAAAATTATTTATTTGAAAGGCAGAGACAGTCTCCTGTCAGCTGGTTCACTCCTCAGATGCCCACAGGAACCAGCACTGGGACAGGCTGAAGCCAGGAGCCAAGAAATCAATCGGGGTCTCCCACCTAGGTGGCAGGGACCCAAACACTTAGGCCATCACCTGCTTCCTTCCATGGTTCACCCTAGCAGGAAGCTGCGATGTGAGTGGAGCTGGCAGACGGGCTGAGCTGCCACAGTTTCATCTTTTGTTCTTAGAGTACCTGGTGATGAAACATGGTGGGGCTTCTGTTCAATTTTACCTTTAACCTACCCTCAGGGAGACAACTGCTACTGCAGGAAACTTCCTAGCTCTGCTTAGTGTGGTTGTATACTTAGATGGACGATCCCTGAAAAGACAGGGTAGTGATTAAGAAATTTTTCTTTACTTTTGATCTGATTGGAATGTTGCTTCCAGTCTTGTGTTTGTTGCTATTTTCATTCCCCAAGATACACAACATGCGATGAAGAGATGTTAATGGTTGAATGTGATCTTTGCAGTGAATGGGTACGTTCTTAAGTGGGTATGTCTTTTATCCAAATGTGAAGAGATTTGATGTGGATCACAGTGTGGATACCGCTCATCTTTTTTTTTTTTTTTTTTTTCCTTCAGATTGGCTGATGTTAGAAATCAGGTGATATTTGCTGTTCGTCAAGAATATGTCGAGCTTGGAGATCAGCTCCTCCAGCTTCAGCCCGGAGACGAAATTGCTATTATCCCCCCCATTAGTGGAGGCTAGTGCATTTAAGCCATGTAGGTATGTGTGATTTGTCTCTTTCAGTCTTGTGCAGAAGAATACATAGATTATAAGCTCTGTTTGTTTTGCTGTTACCGTGTATTCTTAACGAATGGGCTTATCCCAGCTTCTTGATTGATGTGTCGACTCTGGGTGCAGGCAGACATGATACCTTCCTACCACGTCTGAGTCCATTTTGTTCTAAGCAGTTTAACTTAATAGCAGTTTGTTACAGCTGATGTGAATCTGGGGAACTTATTCTGTTGATAAGAACTTTGAAGCTGGTGAACAAACCAGAAGGCGAAGTTTGGGGCTGAGGAACAAACGAGAAAGCAAATTTTTAAAGCAAAGTTTCATTGAAGTGAACAGAGACAGCTCTTGCCGCCATGTGGCTTAGCAAGAGGGAGCTTTTAAAACAGAAAGGCCTTATTGAGAAGAACTGAGAGAAGACTGCTGGGAAGCTGCACATGGTTTTTCTCAGGAAACAAACACACATACAGGCTATTGAAAGAAAGTGATCTGGTGGTTCTATGCCCTCTGCAAAATTTGTGTAAGGTCCTTTAAGGGAGTGAGCTCATTCTGCCTCCTTGTCTGCCATTCGTCAGTCTGTGGTCCTTCGTGTTCTCTGTGGGTTAGCCAGTCTCCCCTACCTTGCTCTTCATGGTCTTGTGTTCCCTAATTTAGAATCACAGGTTTTTCTCTTATTCTGTTAATTTGTAGTCTCCAGACTTTTGCTTTGTAAGTTCCCCATTTAGTTTTTGCAAAGCATATCTTAAGGGCATGCTTTTGTGTTGTTTACTAACCAGAAGCTGCTCTTCTGACCCTGGAGCACCCCCCACCACCACCACCCATACTTGGCTGTCTGCCCAAGTCTAACCTAACCTAGCTCGCTTTGTCCTGCCTATACCAAGTTTGATTTGTCCGTTGTTTTCACTTGACATTGTTTATTAAGATTTTATTTGTCAGGCACAGTGCTAGGCTGTGGAATATTAATATCCATATATTTCAAGTAGGAAAACTGAAAATCAGAGAAGTTACAGTTGCCTTTGAACACATAGCTAGAAAGCATAGAGCCAACATTTGAACTTGAGCTCATTGTTGGGCTCTCTGTACTTTCAGACAGACATGTTCATGAATAGTAAGCAATAGCTTTTTTAAGCACTGAAAACTATAGAAAAACTGCACAGGTAGAAAGTCTGAGAAATTTAACCAATGTCCTGATATAAAATAATAACTATAGCTCTGTTGCAGATAGCTATATGAACTGTGCCATCTTTTCAGGCAAATTAATCCATATCTGAGTAGGATAGTGGGTAGAAACATTATCCAGTGTGGTCTGGAGAGATCTTGCTTTACTTAAGTACTTAAATAGAGATGTCAACTGAAGAATAAGTAATGTAGGAATTAATAGTCATTTGTGATTAAAAACTAGTAAATTAGGAATGAAAGAAAACTGAAATAGTTTTTATCCAAAATGAAAGTAAACAGCATAGTCAATAGCAGAACCTCGATTCCATTAAAGAAAGGAATAAGCCAGGATTCTTTTTACTTTTTTTTTCACCCATTTCCCCCTCACACTACTAAAGGGCAATGAAAAATGAAGAATTGACATACAAAGTTACCCAACATGTCAGCGCTTAGGGATCTTTCTCAGGACCTGCTGTCTGGAAATAATAGAATTCCTTGCAGATATGTATCACAGCTTTGGGGGGAATTTATTAAAAACACAGCGAGCTGTTATTAAAGGGGCGGGTATGTCTGATGATTACAGCTGTTCTTTGGGAAGATTAGAAAGACTACTCAGCAGCAGTGTCTGTTGATTGTGTTTGACAGGGTTTGTGTTACGGGATCTTAGAACCAGCCAGCTTAGTTTTCATTGTAGAACCAGAAGTCATGGAAGCTCAAGAGGGTTTAAAGCTTGCAGGGTTACCTATATCTTGCTTCAGGGAAAAAGCTCAGGTGGCACGGATGCACAGTAGGTGGAAAGTCGTGGTGTCTGTGAAGAATGGTGCTTTCCTTTTCAGTAGTTGGAAGGAAGTAGGGACTAGAACATTGGATCTGTTTAGAATTCTTTATTGGAATTTCAGCATCTTGAGCGAGTCCTTGACTTCTCTGAGCCCTTTTTTTCTCATTTTAATTTTTTTTTAAAGATTTTATTTACTTGAAAGGTAAAGTTATAGACAGAGGGAGAGACAGAAAGGTCTTCCTTCTGTTGGTTCACTCCCCAGATGGCCGTAACAGCTGGAGCTGTGCCGATCCGAAGCCAGGAGCCAGGTGCTTCTTCCTGGTCTCCCCCGTGGCAGGGGCCCAAGGACTTTGACCATCTTCTGCCTTCCCAGGCCACAGCAGAGAGCTGGATTGGAAGAGGAGCAGCCAGGACTAGAACTGGTGCCCAGGTGGAGGATTAACCTACTGTGCCACGGCACCGGCCCAGAGCCTGTGCTCTTGATGCTTGGTCTGTGTCTAGAGTCTGGGATTAGTCTCTGGCCCTTAGTGAGTATGTAATAATAGCCCTTGGTGAGTGTGTAATGATGTCTAATGAGTTGAGAAATGCATGGCAAAGGACTTTGCATAACCCCTGGTGAATATTATTATTTCCTGAGTTAGCTGGGATTGGGCCAGGCTTTGAAAGGAACTTAGTTCCAGTAGAATCACTTTCACCTCTGTTTTCTTCCTTTCCTTTTTGGATAAAGGAAAGGCACTGTGGGGGTGGTGTCTAGTAACAGTGATTAGAAGTGATATCATATAGATGAAGAAGGTGCTTGCACAGCTGTATCATGATGGGAGATATGAGTGGCAATTACAGAATCGAATAAACTGGCATTTGAGAAGATTACAGTTTAGTGATCATGTCAGTGGCAAATTTCTTTTTATTTCATACCTGATTCATTAGGGATATTTATAAATATATTGAGCTTTGTTAAAATTCTATACTGATTTTTATCATTCAGAATAATCATGCCTCCTAACACATCTGATGTACAAAAAATGTAGATTGAAACAGCTTAGAAGTTGAATGTTTTGCCCTAGTGTTAACATTAATTAATGTTAACATTTATTAAAATCTTATTTTTAGGAAAGATATGGATGATGTTGAAGAGAAACCTAAGGATATAATAAAATTCACGGCTGAGAAACTTTCTGTGGATGAGGTCTCGCAGTTGGTGATTTCTCCACCCTGTGGTGCAGTGTCCCTATTTGTAGGTGAGTTGTAATTTTCATAGCATCAATTGGCTCCACTGGATGGTAGAAATGAGCAGGTGCTTCTCATGTTCAGTGTTGATAGAGGTTTGACCATCAGTAAATCTCCATTGCTCATGAAAGCGAGTAGAATTTTTTTTAGTTTTGTTTTCGTAACTTTCAAATTAACCATTGTTAAATCAGAAGTATAAAGAGTAGGATAAGTCATGGCTAGCAGAGAGAATTCTGGTATTTTCCAAATTTTAAGGGAAAAATATACATAATGATAGTCCTTAATTTTTCTTTAAGTATCAGATGCAACTGTTGGAAAAGGGACTATTTGTCACCTGAATGTTTTCAGTAATCTTGATCTGTTATTTTATTTCCTTTTCATCTTTGGGATAATTATCCTTTGCTTTTCTAATCAAGTTTCTTGAAGTAATTTTTAAATAGGTAGGCTATTTGTTTGCTCTTAAAAACGGATCCAACCTTATATAATTACGTTTTTGTTTTTAGGGACTACAAGAAATAACTTTGAAGGGAAGAAAGTCATTAGCTTAGAATATGAAGCTTACCTACCAATGGCGGAAAACGAGGTCAGAAAAATCTGTAGTGACATCAGGCAGAAATGGCCAGTCACACACATAGCAGTGTTCCATCGACTTGGGTATGCTTTCCTTTAACAATTTAGAAGTGAAGGACACTTGCTTTCCAGCTTTGTCCTAATGCCTATCAGAATTCTGACTCGAATCTTTCTTGGGAATTCTGTGTCACCATGAGAGGGAGGTTTGTGAATGGTTTCTGAAGGACAGCAGTGATGGCTCCCAGTGCCTCTCATGACTGCTGGTTGGGTTGTAATTTGGGGAGTGCTCCTATTTCCTTGGGTGCTGTAACACAATGCAGATGTGCCAAGACTTTCAGGCCCTGGGCATTAGGGCTTGTGTGAACCTGAGCCAAAGTCAAAGTCATTGAGTCCTGCCTTTTGAGTTTTGTATTCTTGACTCTGTTTACAGTCTGTTACAGATTATTTTTGGTGTAAATGCTTTGAAAGTCATTAAAATACTTTGCCTTTTTGTACCATCAAAAAGAATAGAGTTCTTGGTTTTAAAAAGAAGTGAGCAATTGAGACTACATCTATCATGTTGTATTATTATTTGTTCATTAGTAATTTTATTAACCAGTAATTTTATAAATGGCTAATGTTATCTGGCCTATTAATGTTTATTTTATATTCTAAATTATATTTTATATAATTTATATATAATTATTTATAATTTATATATATTATTTTATATTCTAAATTGCCATTTTTTTTTTGACTTTGTATCTCTAGGTATTCCTTAGCATTCTTCCTGGTTTGAATCAGTTGTTTGTGGAGTCAGTGAAAAGTTGTTTTCTTCTTGGTGCCCATCAAGCAGCTTTTGTGGATAGATGCTTAAAATTGCTGCAATATCAACCCAGTGTCTATTTTCCTGACTGCAACTGGGATGAAGTAGTGTTTTCTAACTAAATTGGATTTTTAAGTAAATTATAGTTCTAAGAATGTCAATGGATTTTTTTTTCATGTGTCTAGCATATTTTTTAACACATAGATTCAGGGGTGATGATGTCTTTCTTCATCTTGTTAAAGCTTAGTTCCGGTGTCAGAAGCAAGCATAATCATTGCTGTGTCCTCAGCCCACAGGGCTGCATCCCTTGAAGCTGTGAGCTATGCCATTGATAATTTAAAAGCCAGGGTGCCCATATGGAAAAAGGTAAGTTCAGAAAATACCTCCTTTTGCTATATGCACTTGATTTGATTCTCAAGTATTCTTAATATGATATCTACAAAGTTAGAGTACTCTTAGAATTTTGTTTGTGTGCATTCCCTGACTGTAGAATCTTGGTTTCTTTATGTGTGAAATAGGATATTTATAGCATATCTCCTTTGTCAGGTTTAAGCAGGGAAAATGCATGCCCCAAGGAATGCATGGCCCAGTGAACCTCAATAAATGAAAACAAATTTCTAGTCAGGACTCTTCCAGTGGTTTGTATATGAAGTCATTTCTCTCTCTCTCTTTTTTTTTTTTTTAAAGATTTATTTATTTATTTGAAAGTTACACAGAGAGAGACGTAGAGGCAGAGAGAGAGAGAGAGAGAGATCTTCCATCTGCTGGTTCACTTCTCAGTTGGCTGTAACGGCCAGAGCTGCACTGATCAGGAGCCGGGAGCCTCTTCCAGGCCTCCCACGTGGGTGCAGTGTCCCAAGGACTTGGACCATCTTCTGCTTTCCCAGGCCATAGCAGGGAGCTGGATTGGAAGTGGAGTAGCCGGGTCTCGAACCAATGCAGGCTGCAGTTTTACCCGCTGTGCCACAGCGCTGGCCCCTGAAGTCATTTCTCTTGAATTTGAACTTCCTTGAATTAGAGACTTTCTATTAGAGAGTTTTGTAAAGTCTTGCTGTGCCAGCAGTAGCTAGAATTGAAATTCAAGGAAAAGGAATCTTTTCTTGGAAGTCTTTTATTTTTGCTGCCTTTGATAAAATACATAGTTGAGTGACTTTAATAACATTAATAGGAAATGCTGGTTTGTTTTCTGTCAATGAATCCAACTAAACAACAGCAAGTAATTCTCTGGTTAAATAGGGCATTCCAAAGGGAAGAAAAGGACCAACTCGCAGATTTCTCCCCTGGTGTAGTAACCGGAATAATAGGATTGTTCTGTATTTGCAAATGTATGTAATTACACTTCTTGGTCCAGAATTGCCCCCTGCCTGTGGCTGATAGCAAAGCTGAAGAATTAATGAACAACTCAGAAGAGGAGGGCAGAGGGCCAGATTTATAAAGGCTGGGTCTCCTCTCCTTCCCAGGAGCTTCCACCTCAGTCAGTGGATGAGGTGAGCAAGTGCACCTCTGAACCGGAGCCTGGGAAATCTAGGGACCACATTTTCTGAATGAAAGCTGAAACTGGTAGTTACAAGGGAATACTTTGGATAGGATAAGTCAGAAGACTCTACCTGAGCTCAGATACCGGGTGGTTTTGCTGTGAACATTCTGACCCGAGTTTTTCTGGTAGGCCATGCTGTGGGCCCTAGAAGAGGGAGAGTTAGGAAGAGCATTCCAAAATGAGCTTCAAGCCAAGGCAGCAAGAATAGCTGTTTCTACTTGTCTTTACCAGAAAGAGAGCAGATGGGGGGTGGCCCCAGAAAACAAGGGAAACAGATAGGAGCTGGGGCAGGTGCTCAGTTTTGGCTCTGAGTAGTGCAGGGACTTGGCTTTTCTCTGTAGAGTTGGGGGAAGTGCAGGTGTTCTGAGGCACATGTCCGTGAGAATCAGGAGCAGAAAGGGAACTAACCTTACCAAGTAGAACAAACACCACCACTGACTGTCTCAGATGGAGATGGGAGGCATTTCAGACCAAGAATTCAAAATGACTGCTTGGAGGAATCTCAGAGGATTGAGAGAACAGAGAAAATCAATTTGAGGAATTTTCAGAGAAATTTAACAAAGAGATTGAAACACTTCTTTAAAAATCTGACTGAAATTGTTGTGCTGAAAACTGCAGTGAATGAACTTAGACATTTGGCTTTGGGTTCCTCACCCTACAGGAAGGCAATCTCGCTACTGAGTGGGAAGAGAAACCAATAGGATCTTCTTACTTCCTTCTGTGAACTATCTAAAATCCTGCACTGGTTCATGTCCCAGCCTGTGCTTTGAGATCATCTGTGACATAGGGAAGGCTGCCTGGTTCACATCAGTAGCCAGGTCACACCTCTTTTAGAACTTCTGCAGATGGACATTTAAGTTAACAACTAATGGGAATGTCCCCTCTTCCTTTGGCAAAATATATTTTGTGTCATTGGAATTGTAGTAGGCATGTTGTTAAGGAAACAGTGTTTAAAGACTTTCATCATCTACATAATCTGGCCAACAGTGTCTTGTCATGGCCCCAGATGGAATTAGGTATGTATTCCCTTCAGTGCTGTGGTTTCTTGTCATTTCTCCAATAGATTGTGTCTGTCAATGAGGGGAGCATGTCAGTTTCTCTCTCTGCTCTCAGTGGCCTATATAAATGGTTATTGGATTGTGGAGAGAGGGGCTTATTGAAATAGATATGAGATTCATTTATTTGATTTATACACTTAATGGTTTTGTGTTTTTTTGTTTGTTTGTTTTTTTTAGGAAATGTATGAAGAGTCATCTTCAACTTGGAAGAGAAACAAAGAATGCTTTTGGGCAAACAATGATTAATCAGTTATATTTTTTAACGCTCTCACACTTGGGTAAAGTTTCACCATTGATTACTCTGTGATTTTTCTCCTCCACAGATTGATAGCTCACCGAAGCACAGAGTTTTATAACTGTGGGGCAAAAGAGAGAAAAAGCTAAAAAAGTGTATTTAGGATGAAGGGTTACTGGGAGCTAGAGCCAAAGCAAGGACTTTTGGGAAGATGAGCAGTAGTGGAAATAAGAGGGAAGGCGTCCGTGGAGGACGTCTTTCTGTGACTAAGCCTAGTTGTGACTCCGCTTACACTGAGGCCTGGCACCTGCTCACCAACCTCCCCTCAGACACGGCCTCCCCTTCAGCCTCCTGTCCTGATACGTATTTTTAGCACTTAATATATTTTTTAAAATAAGCCGATAATTTTAAAAGTACAAATTTTCCCATTTTTAAAAATTCAGTGATAATGCCTAAAATATTTCATATTCTAGAGAATTCTAGTAATTTAGAATCTTTAATCTTGACCATAATACTTGTTGCATTTTATGGTTACTAATATTGTATCAATGTACAAATCAGCATGAAATTGTTGTAAAACTACCATCAACGTGTTTTATGTTGAAATATTAGTTGATGTCTAAAATTTGACTTCCAGAAATTGTTTTAAGGAGAATAATATAAGGGAGATTATATGTTTATTAAAGCACTTTCAGATAGTTTACTTTCTGGTTGCTTTTGCATCATGATCCTTATTGAAGTTATTGGTAAACAATTCTCTGCAAGATTTTTATGAAAGAGTAATCTAGTTTTTTACTGATCAACCTATATATTGTTAATTTGTATATACAAGTCCCATATATTATATTTTTTCCAATTCTTTTCAGCTTTATTGGAAGATAATAAAGATTGTATATATTTAAGTATACAGTGTTATATTTTGATACATGAATATATTGTGAAATGATTACCACAACTCACCTAATTAACAAACCCATTGCCTTACAAGGCTGTGTCTCTTTTGAGGTGAGAATACTTAATTAGCTCTATTCTTTTAGAGCAGAATTTGAAGTATACATATATACTTTTTAAAATAATTGGCATAATTTGAGTAGTTAGTATTATTACAAAACTATCATTACATGTATTATGATACTTAGACTGAAGGGTTTTTTCTTGTTTCTGCAGCAGATAAGAAATCTAGTAATCCTTATATCTGGTGGGATATATACTTATATCTGGTGGGAGCACATTTTTATCTAAGGAACTCGTGTATTCAACGGCTGTTTATTGAATGGCCATTCTATGCCAGGTATCCACCCAGTGATCTTTGTCTACAACCCTTAAGTACCAGGAAGAAGATCCTGCACCTTGTCTCTGGCTGAGACCCACAGGTCAGCCACATGGACTTTAGGAATCTCTTGGTTACTTGGTACTTACTCCTTGTGGGCCAGAAGGATTCAAACCCTCCACTTATTTCCATTACTGAGGTAGGGTTGCCTGCCTGTTCTCAGCCTTACCCTCTCTACTCGATAGCCCCTCCTTTTCACTGGCCAGAAACCAGTTTCTACTAGGGATGAGGGATTGGGTGTTGGACAATTGCAGTGTATCTGAAAGTTCATTATCACACAGTGAGTGGACCAATGAAGATAGTCCTAGGATTCTATACCGAAATTGTGAATGAATGTGATGTGTGTGTTACATTATATATAATACTAATATAAAGTATATGTGGAATTCAGGAATTTTCTACTCAAATACTTCTTAAAAGGTCGTTATTGGAGATAATTGTTTCTATACCACACGTTGTTTGAACATGTTTTTATAGTCATGCCTTCAATTAAGTGCCTTTATTCTATGTTTGGAGCCCAGATTGTTATGCTTTAACTTCTTACCTTCTGCATCAGAGATTTAAAAGCGTAATCTGGGGCATGCTAGAACTGGATGGCACATCCTTGAAAGGTTTTAGTGCATTGCACTAGATTTAAATAGGATCTTCATTAATCCTTGCAATTTTAGGAATGGCAGATTTAATTGGTGGTTGAGATATTAAGGGCTAGCATCACTCTGACATTTAGCCTTTTTATATATGTAACTTGGCTGCTCAGGTACTTAGAAGAGCAACCTGAAGACAGGCAAAGTCAGCCTGGAAGCAGATTGCATCAAGGGTTGCAGGGTAAGTTCATTCAAGAAGCAGGATGTGTAAGTTATTTTTGTTGCAGGTGTTTTTGAATGGGTGGTGAAACGAAAAGGATTTTATCAATTTTGAATGAAAACAACAGCAGATGGTTATAAGTGAAGTAGTCTCTGGATAGTTTTGTCTTTTGGGTGTGGCATTTAGGGTTGCCATACAGTTTCAGTATTATCTGAGAAATAGTGATTAAGGCTGGACTTGAATGAACCTGTTGGAGGATTAGAAAATGGAATCCTGGGTGTATTTTGAATTCAACCAGTTTTTCCTTACCTCACTTTTCGTTCCATTGTCGAATCCTCCAGTTCATTTCTTGAGAACTATTGCCCTGGCCCACTGATCATCCTAGTGTGCTAACCTTTCCTCTCCACTTAACCCTGCTACTCAGAACCTTCTCATAGCTGGTCACATCGAGGACCTCAGCCTGCTCACTGGCCTACTGTCCTACACACAGAGACTCCTGCCGTTTCCTGTCTTGCTCCAGGCTCCCACTTTGCTGTGGCTTGTATGTGGCAAATTAGTTTCCACCTAGGGTCTTTACCCATCCCTTTTAGATTGTTCTTCCTCCAGATACTTCCATAGTCCTCACTTAATTTCCTTCACTTCAGTCATTTCCTGTTTTATTCACTATTACTTGGTGTATCACATCTGCTAGTTTATTGCCATCACTAGACCATAGACTTCATGAGATGGGGACTCTGCCTGTCACTACAGTGCCTCACCAGTGCATGAGCTTATAGTACTCTGAAATAATTGAATACCAGTGTTCTATACCTGATGCATGTGTAATTGTAGCACTGACAGATGTGAGATGCTATCTGTGCAGCTTTGCTCCCCCACTCCCACCCTGTGACCTCTTAAAACTACTGAGCATCCTGTACATTAAAACTCACCTTTGGGGCCAGTGCTGTGGCACGGCAGGCAGGTTAACACGCTGGCCTGAAGCGCCAGCATCCCATGTGGGCACTGGTTTGAGACCCAGCTGCTCCACTTCCAATCCAGCTCTCCACTATGGGCTGGGAAAGCAGTACAAGATGGCCCAAGTCTTTGGGCCTCTGCACCCACATGGGAGATCCAGAGAAGCTCCTGGCTTCGGGTCGGTGCAGCTCCGGCCATTGCGGCCATCTGGGGAGTGAACCATCAAATGGAAGACCTCTCTCTGCAACTCTTTCAAAAAAAAAAAAAAAAAAAAAAAAGAGGAAGCTTTTATGTAGTTAGATGAATCACCCAGCAGAGGGCGGTATAGACAGGGATACACTATAGAGACTAGACCCAAAAAACAGTTTGGTAGCCATTTTCATTAAAGTAGGGCCCTGCTTTAATATTAAATGATAGCATGAGGGAGGCATTTTTAAATGGTTTTACTTTTTAACAGGTACTTTGGAATAAAAATTCAATACAAAATTGCAAATTAACAGAAAAGGGTAGTTTTATTGCAGGTCTTCTCTGCTGTGAAAAGCAGCAGCACTGTTCTGTTTTCTCCAGCGTTGCACTTGAGGGTGAGACGTATCCCAGACATTGCTGAAAACAGTTCTGCAGTAAGCTGACCCTTGTGAGCTGTTTGCTACAATTGAGATAGTCAGGAAGGCATGTGAAAGAGCACCAGATACACGGATGAGAGATATGAAGGCCACATGTTACTGCACACCCGGGTAGAGTAGGCATTAATCTGTCCTCTATACAACAGTGACAGGCTGTCAGCCTGATGTCGATCTTAAATTTTCAGCATATTACAACATATGATTGTGCCTTTGCATGTCACAGTGGTTTGGCTGCTGTAACAGACTAGATAATCTGGCTAGTTATATCTTCAGTCTCCTTGAGTCTTCATTGTGTACTGAAGCAATGTGAGTATAAGACAACTACAGTACAGTGTGTAACTTGTAAAAATCAAAACCTAGGGGCCGGCACTGTGGCGCACTTGGTTAATCCTCCACCTGTGGCACCAGCATCCCATATGGGCGCTGGGTTCTAGTCCCGGTTGCTCCTTTTCCAGTCCAGCTCTCTGCTGTGGCCCGAGAGGGCAGTGGAGGATGGCCCAAGTGTTTGGGCCCTTGCACCCGCGCGGGAGACCAGGAAGAAGCGCCTGGCTTCGGATCGGTGCAGCACCAGCCACAGTGGCCCATTGGGGAGTGAACCAACGGAAGGAAGACCTTTCTCTCTCTCTGTCTCTAACTCTACCTGTCAAATTAAAAAAAAAAATCAAAACCTAAAGGAAACACTTTTCAGGCTACTTTTTTTTTCAATATTTAAAAGAGAAGGAGGGAGAGTGATTTCGGTCTGCTGGTTCACTCCAAAATAGATGTGGGCCAGGCTGGAGCCATATGCTCCGTCCTGGCTGCCCCCCCCTCCCTCCACTGGGTGGCAGGGGCCCAGGTAATGGGCCATCATCCACTGCCGCCTTACGAACATTAGCAGCAAGCCAGATTGGAAGCAAAGCAGCCAGGCTCTGAAATGGGACGCCAACATTGCAAGCAATAGCTTAACACACTGTACCACGAAGCCTGCTCCCAAAACAATGTTAATGACATTTTAAAATTAATATATAGTCATTTACAATTAAATAACTTTCCTGTTAGAACCTCATTCTTTTCTAGGAGAGAAAATAGTGACTAGTTTTATTGATTGCTATGCCAATTTGGTTTCTCAGAAATCAAAGGAATTGTGCAACTTGATGTACAATCATGTATACATTCCAATTTACAGTTTTTGTGGAAAGAAAAAATGCAAAAACAGCAAATACAGTTATCAAAGACATGCATTGTTTGAAGGAAAGAGCTTTTTGAATTTTCTTTAAAAATAAGCCATTCTAACAGTTTTACAATATATACACTTAGGAAACTATTTACATAATAGCTACATTTCTATTCTTTAATTAATGTTATTTTAAACTTTAGTCTTTGATTAAAACGAGCATGCCTAAATGTACACAAAGAGCATAGTCCTGAGGTTTTGTATATAATCGTTATAAGTGTGCAAGTAAAATATTAAAGATGGGTCAAGGAGCTCAAAGGAATCCTGCCTTCTGTTTATGTCAATTTATAACAGGATAAATACATCAAATTATGCCTTTATAATTTTTAGTATAATCACTTGGTTGACCATTATAAATTGGTTTTATTTTTTCAGTTACTTTCACTGTGTTCTGTTTGCTAAAATGAAAACATAAAATTACAAGTTTCTTCATCAAGCTACTTGACTGTATTCCTATCTTACAAGGTTTGTGTGGTAGCCATGTATGAAAAAACTCAAATTTTTAATCATATTCCATAGACTTTGACCATTTATGAAATGGAAATTTTAACTTGTTATCTTTTAAGCCTGGTACTCTACTTTTCAAACAAAAATGTGACTGGACAGGAGCACATAATTTTTTTTCCAAATGATATTTTCCCCTCTGAATTTCTTGGTTGACTATTCACCTTTGCTTAAAATTACTTGAGAAATACTCCTGACCCAAGAGTCAGTTGGTAATGCCTGCAGACATTTTTTAATTGTTATTTGACTGCGGGAGGAAGGAACTGCCCTACAGAGGTAGGTGGAGGCCAGAGTTAGTGCTAAACATCCAATAAGGCACAGGAAAGCCCCAGCACCTATACACAAACAAAACCATCACATCCGAAGTGATGATGGTACCAAGGTTGAGAAAGCCTGCCCTAGTGTGGTCAGGGGTGCAGTGAAGTGGCTAGGCTAATTTTTTTTTAGTGTATAATAATCCCACTACTGCATGGAAATGTGTAGTGGAGGCTAATACTATAAACGAAGGCTAGCTAAAGCTCTGTAGCTCCATGTGACCCTTGTTTAGTGCTTATCTAAGAAGGTAAACTAAATAATAAAAAGGGATGATATACTCTTCATATGCATACTAATTTTCCAATGAGCTATATTCAAAGGTACTTCAAAAACTTTGGAAAATGGAATTAAAAGTGGTTATTTTGGTGTAACATTGAAATCCTTAGTTTTTTATAATACACATTTTCCATGAACTTCCAGAAGGCCCCTTGTATACATTAGCTACATGGTTAATTAAATATTCAAGTTAAGTTTCTCCATTTTTTTAAAAATAAAATCTTGGAATGAAACAGTGAATCCACACAGCTGCTAAAACAATTGGGCTTTGGCACAACCAGCTAGAGAATACCAAGCTGTTTTTGCTGTAAACCCTTGACATTTTATGGCTAATTGATATCTTTTAAATTCTTGTTTGCCTTGCTTTGTCAAATACAAAGTAAATCATTAAACTGTCCAGATAGCTGTGGGCTGCCAACGTGGGCCAGGCGGGCAGTCAGAGCTATCCACATGCAAACAGGCAAAGACCTGCTTTCCTCTGACCTCTTTCCAAGTCATTTTTGAAGACTGTCTATTTATATTCTAGGAAATCCAGATCATAGATTTTTTTTTTTTTTTAAAGTGCTGCTTAACTCCAGTCCAGCCTTCCCAGTTTATGATGAGGACCCTAAGGTTTTTAGAGACCAAGTGCTTGTCCAAGGTTTAGGTATGCAGCGTCTGACAACATAGTCACCACAGCCCTTGCCCACCACGTCACCCTGGCACAAACTAGAGAACGTTTGGGCTCAGATAGAGAGGAAATGAAAAGCAGAAATGGGTAGTGGTTCCCAAGATGCATTCCATTCACATCTTAATGACTGAAGGGACTGTTAAAATGCTCATTTTTGAGCCGCGTCCCACAGTGAACAAGTTAGAATCTTGGGTGTTGGGGCCAAAGAAGTTAACCTTTTGAACACACCTGCCTATTTGCAATTCACTCCTCTGGGAGGAAGCACAGGTGCACCTGCTAATTTGGTGGCTTCCTAGGCTCCTGCCACTACTTCCTGCAAATTCACAAGATGTTTTATTTTGTCTTGTTTGCACTGCCAGAAATTCCAACATTTGAGCATTCCCTCAGGCTAATTTTTCTTATTTACTAATATATGAAAATAGCTCCCTTGAGGGTACGTAGCTCATATACAGTAGTTCACAAAGGTATGTGAACAAACATGACTTTACAGAAGACCCCACACCCGCCCCCAAACACCAGGGGGAGGAGGAGGATTGGATGAGGGGTAAATGCAGGTGGATGGCTTGGGACCCTACCCAGGAAGCCAGGCTGTGATGGCTTCTTTAGTGTGGGGGTACCTGCAGGTGAGAGGCTGCCAGAGAAATTACCCATCTTTCAAAAATCCTCCAAATCTTCCTGCCAGCTAATTGAGGCCTGAAAGAGAAGAAAATCCTTCCTTCCTTGTCTAGCATAGGCTGGCCTTCCAGAAGGCGGAGTGTTATCCTGACTGTTCTTATATGGGTGTTAAGCAGTATTTTGTGCCTTGGCTTCTAAACTGCCCCGTCCTCTAGCTTAGAGGAGAGCATACTCCTGACCTCCGCTGGGTTAGTCAGGCATGTTTTAACACAGGTAGCAAGGTGGGACTTGGAAGAGGCAGCTGTGGGCTGAAAGAAAAGAGCAAATTTTCCCTCGCTTATAAATAAAGTCACTGCTGCAGCGACCTCAGAGGAGCAGCCTGACTTTAAAAACACCCTGTGTTGTTTCTTACCCTCTTGGTAACATCAATATTTACAATTTTGTATACTTGTGGAAGTAACCAGTATATGATGTAGATCATATATAATATCTAGTATATTTAATAAATACTAAGATATAATTATGTAAGATGAATGTGATAGTATATGTGTATGTATACACATACACATATATATACACACACACACACACACACACATATACTGTGCACTTCTACTTTTATGAGAGCATTCCCCTGCCCTTTCCCCCACTCCTCCCTAAGTCTGAGAAAGTCTGTTTTTCTTTAGGACTTGTCATGCCAGGAAGCCTTTCATGTTCCTGACATAACACATTAGAAGGTAATCTTTGGACCAGCCAGCTTAAAGATCCCCCCCCCCCAAAATAAATCTTACACCTGTACCCCACCCCACATACAATTTCTACATTCAGTCTGCCCAGCAGTTTTTCTTGAAATGTCAGGCTAGGTTCCCCAGGTCATTATTGAAAACAAACAACAAGTAGGATTTGAAAAGAAATCCATCAGGTGTACAGCAGCAGAGCCCGGCGGGGATGCTGCCGCTGGTTCAGCTGTTGAGTTCCGTGCTCTCGTCCATCTCCTCGGGGTTTTTGGTCATTTTTTCATATTTCCTTTTGAAGAAGCCGAGCTGTACAGGTGATGATAGAAAAATGTTATCACCCTCTGGATATGCGGATTTCTCCAATTTGATCATTACAGAGCGTTCATGTGTGTGTTGGAACACCACACTGCACCCAATAAACGTGCAAGTAGGAAACGTGAGCACCGTGGTTTATTTTGTATGGGACCCACTTTCTCTTAAGGAATCTCTGGAGATTGTGCTGGGTGGACTGCTTACCTGTACCTGTCACCTCTTTAGTGGAAAGAATTGATAGTTCAACTGAATTTCATAAATTTTCAGTCTACTTATTTAAATAAAATGTAGGTAACCCTGCTGGTTGAAAGGAAGTGTTTTTTTTTTGTTTTGTTTTTGTTTTTTTTTTTTTTAAGGAGAAAAAATACCTCATTTTCAAGGAGCATGAAGGGGGACATCATAAATACGCATTTCTTTTCCCCTTAGGAGAGAGGAGCCACCATATAAAAACCCAAGGTTGCCGTTTTGTAAGGAGAGTCAAGCAGAGGCATGCAGGATCCCTGTGTTGTGAAATGTGAAGTGTTCTTACCTTCCATAAAATTGCAACCAGAGCTAACAGCAAAAGGATCCCAGCAATTATACTTCCAATTATGACTCCCGTTGGCACTTCAGCTTTCTCGTCAGGTTTCATTATCATGAGGGGAACCTGTGAATGCATATTCCCAATAGTTACCTGATTTCAGCATTGACAAGCTGAGCTAGTCTAGTCCAGTGATCTAACTATCGATGCCAACTCAGGATTCTTCAAACATTGTCCAGGACTACTTGAGAAAACATGCCTGCCAAGTTCAAGAGAACAGAATCTGCTGGTGTCCTCCCTAGAACTGCTTCAGTGTCTTGTGCCTGTGATGGGACTGACCCTCTAGGAGGTATGGAACAGGAAGGAACCTCAGTTTCTGGCACACGTTACCACCACCAAGTGAAAGCAGGCCTAGAGAAGGGAGTAGACCAACCGACCAACCTGGGCTGTGATTAGAAAGCAGTTTTGTCTTGGGTATCTAAAATACTGCTTTCACTGAATTCTCATTCAAGGTTGGTACCAATTTTGGGGAACACAAATGTCTGGGCTCAAGTTGACCTTTTGAAGAATAAACTTGTCCTTGAAGCTACATAGGATCCTTTACGTTCACATTGTGGGCGCTCTTATGATGCTGTTGTGGAATGGGTATTCTAAGTTTTGGTGACAAAACTGCCTATTTTTTTAAACTGGAATCTCAACCATTTTCTTCACAGAATACTTAAAGAGTCCTATGCTGGACCAAAAGAGTGTAATATCTGACTGACTTGACTTAGCACTAAGTGGCAGTGGAGGAAGTGCTGCCTTCTATCGTACCATCTGTGAGGTGCATTACACTTACACTTGGCCTTGGTTGGTGACTTTTTAAAAATTTGCCTATTTTAGAGCTAAAATAGGCTTTATAAATTTATGGATAAGGTGACTAAAAGTCCATATTGCTCACTGCTTAACAGCAGTCATCTGCCTGCCTCTCTACTCCCGAGTTTCCTCATCTGAGGCCCACATATTCCTGTGGCTCCCCGTGTATAAAATTTTGTGGATCAGAGTTAGTAAGCCTGCGACCCAATCACTTATCTGTAGGAATGTGACAATTTATTATTTAAAAACATTATTCAGAAACTCCAAATTGTTTATATTTTAAAATATTTTCATGGACAAGTTGGCCTCTCTTGTTTATTAGCATTGCTCAGAGAATCCAAGAAAAAAAAATTCGAGTGTATTAAAATATTTGAATTTTCAGTTAATGTGTTTAACATTGCTTTCTAAAAAACAAAGATTTCAGAATTTCACATATGACTTGAGCACGACATTCTTCTGAAGTGAGTTTTGAAAAAAAAAAAAAACAAAACTGTAGTACTTTTTCCCTAGGATAAGTTCACAGCACTTTGAATTCGAAGTCCACATTTGCCTTGGCTCCGTTTCTGATTTTCCGTGCCCGAACCTCTGAAGAGAGGGTGTGCACTTTCCCTGAGGTTCCTTAACCAGAAGCAGAAATGCATTCTCTGTGGAGTGCATCACTGTCCCTGGGACAAGAGTGGGGTAGCAGTGCTGTGAGCAGCCCCAAGTTCACGGGGCCATGGATTTTTTAGCCAAGTCTGTAGGCAGAAGAAGTGGACTGAGGCCAACTGCCAAGCTGGCCTTGGGGGCAGAGTCTTGA
This sequence comes from Oryctolagus cuniculus, assembly GCF_051225735.1. Taxonomy (NCBI): domain Eukaryota; kingdom Metazoa; phylum Chordata; class Mammalia; order Lagomorpha; family Leporidae; genus Oryctolagus; species Oryctolagus cuniculus. The sequence continues at coordinate 73,698,411 of NC_142880.1, read as the reverse complement.
ACTAGCTTCCAGCTCCTAACAAAAGCTTTGAGAGGAAAATGCTCAAGGCTCTGCCAGCAGATTAGCCAGGCATGGAAATCCTCTGTATCTAAATAAGGCATATTCTACCCAGAGTGTCAGTGCAAAGGAAAATGTCCTGTGCCAGCTCTTGGAACAGAGAGCCTTTGTTTTCTGTGAAAATACATTTCTCTGCAGAAGCTTTTTAATCAAGGGGCGCATTTACAGTTTTCTAGAATGTAAGACTTAATGAATGGATGTGTCACATAATGTCAGTGTCTGTTTTTAAGGAGTACTATTTTAGAAAAAAGGAGCCCTCTAATGCCTTAATTATTAAGCATGCTTCAGTACTCCTCTTTAAAAAAAGTAAAGTACAATTTATGAGTTAAACACAACTTAGATTTTGTAGCCCCCAATCTAGAGAGTCCGTGTGAGCATGGAGAGAAAGGAGGGACTGGTGTTGCCAGGTTAGGCACGGAGAAGGGACACCGTGGGTCTCCAAGCAAGACAGAGCCCCTTTTGTGACTCACATTAGATCATTACTTGTTGAAAAGCCAGCTTTGCCCAGGTGGGCATTTGGAGGAGGACCAGTCTATCACTCAAATTTTTGAGCAGCAAACACCCTTATCAGAAGCTCAGTATTGTAGCCATCAGATTCTTCTGGGTTTCAGTAAGGTATTTCCACTCGCAAGTGGGAAGAACACCGTTGCAAGTGAAGAAAGGGGCCACCTGCCGCAGACGAACACCGTGTGGAGGATGCGTGCACTCACCGTGACGGTGTTTTCTTCGATCACGAATATCTGGGGGTTGTAGGTGTCAACCTCTGCAGCTGCTGTCAGTTGTACTGTCTGGAAAGGCGACTGGAACACAAGAGCAACCATCTTAGCGGCTGGCACTGTGACAGTGGGTAAAGCCACTGCCTGCCATGCTGGCATCCCGTATTGTGCCAATTCGTGTACTGGCTGCTCCACTTGTGATGCAGCCCCTGCTAATGGACTGGGAAAAGCAGTGGAAGGTGGTGCAAGTGTTCGGGTCCCTGTCACCCATGTGGGAGACCCAGAGAAAATTCCTGGCTTTGGCCTGTCTTCTGGGGAGTGAACTAGTGGATGGACAATCTCTATGTCTCGCTCTCCCTCCCTCTTTCAAATAAATAATTGCTTAAAAGGAATATATTTACTTCAGCAGTAGTAAACGCAGAACTCCATGTTTATGATTTGTTTTCTGGTGGGAAGTGGTGAGAAAATCCAAGTCTTGGAGAACTTGTGGGACAGGCCTCTCACTCGGTTACAATACCTACATCCCACACCACAGCATCTGCTGTCAGCTCCCAGCGTCCGTTCCCAATTCCAGACTCTGGAAGGCTCAAGTTGTTGGGTTCCTGACACCTATCTGGGAGACCTGGATTGACAGTTCAGCTCTCACCCAGCCTTAGCTGTTGTGGGAATTTGGGTAGTGAATGGGACACCTCTCTAAGTAAACAATTGAGGCAAAATCCCCAAAGACTCTTCGAGTGCTTAAATTGGTAGTATGGGGGCTGGCGCTGTGGTGCAGTGGCGCAGTGGCTTAACACCCTGGCCTGAAGCACATCCCATATGGGTACCGATTCTAGCCCCGGCTGCTCCTCTTGTGATCCAGCTCTCTGCTATGGCCTGGGATAGCAGTGGAAGATGGTCCAAGTCCTTGGGCCCCTGCACCTGTGTGCGAGACCTGGAGGAAGCTCTTGGCTCCTGGCTTCGGATGGGCACAGCTCCGGCCATTGTGGCCATCTTGGGAGTGAATTAGCGGATGGAAGATCTCTCTTTCTGTCTCTACCTCTCTCTGTAACTGTCTTTCAAATAAATAAAATAAATCTTTAAAATAAAAATTGGTAGTATGGAACAGCACAGCCTTCAGAGGTAGCTGGGGAACTTGTGAAATGTGCAGATGATTGGGCTCTGCTTCTGAAAAAAACCAAGTCTCTGAAGGATGGGATCCAGCCATCAGCAAATTAAAACATTTCCCTGGCTGCCCACAATAGTCTCCCGTGTGGGTGGCAGGGAACCTACTACTAGAACTATCACCTGCTGCCACTCAGGATGAATATCAGCAGGAAGCTGATCACAAGTCAAGCTGGGACTCAAACCCAGGGACTCTGATAGGGGACGCAGGTGTCTGAAGCAGTGACTTAACAACTGTGCCCAAAAGGCATGTTTTTAGTTATGGAAGATTATAGTGAAGGTTGTAAAATGAACTTTGCAACGTGACAAAATTGCATGCTGAGTTTATATACTTACCTGAATGAGGCATATAATGGAATGGGAAACCAAAATTTAACAGGGAAGGGAATTTTCCTTTAGGTACGTGTGTGTAAAATAATACCATTTAAAAGCACACTTTAACTTGACCATGCCTGTTGGCAGCAGACACCTGAACTTTTTGGCATGTTATACATCATCAGTAATAATTACGGATTTCCTAATCCAGGTGTTTCTACCAAACACATTGGATTTGGGGTAGGCAGATGGGAAGGGCATACATTTTATGTTGACATTACCAGTAACATTTTATTATGAAATAACTTTATATGTTTTCCTCAAATGAGTTACAGAAAAATCGGTTTTTAAATGGAAACACTGATGTGTGTATTTCACTATTGTTTTCTCTGTAATGCAAATACTGGACCAGATGCCAACTGTGAAGTAGAATACAGTGCTCAAATTTTAGAGCAGCCCTCACATACCCTGGCTAGTAGGACTCAGTTTTTTTGGTTACCAGGGCACACAATCCAACAGACTCCATGAGGTAATTTGCTAAACTATATCTAGGAGCCAGAAAGAGAAAATATATTTCCAAAAAGTGAGCAGTTTGTTTCCTTTCCATTGGCTTAGTCTCTGGCTATTCTTAATTTTCTCAAGATGGACAATTGCATCAAAAGTTAACCCCATTCACTGCTCTCTTAAATATCTATTATTGATGGAACATAAGCAGTATTGACAGTGACAAAAGTGGGAAGAAATAAGTAGCTGTTGGCGAATTGTGGTTTCATACTTCCTGTAGGTTATAGAAGACAGCATTTTTCTTATAATACTGTTAACATCTGTACTCCCATAGCAGGCCCTTTGCACAGGCACACCATGGTCTCCTGCAGGCTAACACACAGGTGGGCAAGCCTGCACACCTGGGGAGTGAAGTGACACACCTGCTAGCATTCATCAAAGCATTCACTTAGAAATTGCAGCCAGTGCTGCCATGAATTTGAGGGCCTGAGCCATCACTTTGTGATGGAATTATTTGAAATGTCATGTTGAATTGCACCACCACCACACACACACACACACACAATGGCAACAAGAGGCAGCACATTAATGGTCTCTAATACAGGAAATGAGATCCACATTTCAGACTGGATCACCCAGGTGGACTGAGAACATCCAGTTTTCCATAGAAATTGCTGAAAACAAGATGGGGATAATCATTTGACCTTTCCAAAGGAGGAAAATGTATAGGACTTGACAGATAACTCCCAAGGTATCATCTCAGTTTATCCACCGTAACAATATGGAAAAGCATAAATAATATTCTTCCTAAGAAGCTGGTCTTATAATTGAAATGATGTAGCTTTAACCCAACCTGAGACAAACAAAATGCTTTTTACAGAGCTGGCGTGATTGCATTTTGATGTGCAACAGCACGTTTTTCCTTTCCAATTGGCAGAGTTCGCTATGAAAACATTTGTTCCTCAAACTCAAGGAGCCAAGAATCGAGTGGTAAAAGTGAGCACCAAGCTGCAGCCGCTTTGCATCGGAGACGATTTAGAATTATCCTGAAGGCATGAGAGCCAATGGAGCTCAGAAGAAAATAAAAGCAAGGCCAAAAGAAAACACAACTCCTCACTTCCCCATTCCTCACCCCACCTTTTGATTTTTTTTTTTTTTTTTGCATTCAGCATTCCTTTCCCTTATCCAAGATATTTCTCTTATTTGGACTCCAGGGACAAGTGTGGAGAGAACCAGTTCTCTAACACAAAACTTGATAGCAAGGAGTGGAGTTTATTGGAGACGACATGAACTAGTGAAAAACCAGGGAGTGGCGTCTAGTTGTAAGCACCTTGTGAACTGATTTATTTAAAAGAAATGAACTAGAGCCACAGAGGGCCCCAGAGGTTTCAGACTAATTTGTATTTTGCTACTCAGTTGGAGCCAGGAGTGGTAAAAGGGATGGCCAATCACTGAAGCAAGCAGATGTAGGGCAGCCTGTCTGTCTGATTTCTTGTGCCAAACTGATATCCTGGCTACCAAAATCCCTGCTCAAAGTAAACATCGCTATAGCACATGGAAAATCAGCCCTGACCTGGCTTTGGCACTTTGTGCAAACTGCTCTTGGGGATGGAAATGACTTAAGTTGTCAGGGCACTGGGTTCTTTTATCAGAAGATGGGAAAAACAGAACAGAGGGTTACTTGGCCCTAATAAAGGAAGATGGACCCTCAGCTACTATGTATCTACTGGATAGTTTAAGATCAGTTACCTAAGAGCTCTAGGAGAGAGACAAAGGCATTTTGACTCAAGTGTGATGAAGACTGGGAAGATGGAAATGTTGGGAGCATATGAAAGGAGGCAAAGCAAAAGCAGATGGCCCTTGGCAGCTGATCTTGACACCATCATGTCGCCACAGGTCTGCATGGAGCCTCAGAAGCAGATGTACCATAAGCACCCCAGGTGACTGAGGCGTGGCCAGATCGGGTGAGCACTGGGACAGGATGGAAGCAAGCTGCTTTCCCGCTCTGGCCTATCTGCGCACTGCTGGTAGCAGCCGTCTCCACAATGCAGCCTTACATTTCCTTGCTGTTGATAAACCCGGCCAATAAAGCTGATACTTACTGCTGCAAAAGTCCAGTTCCAAATCCTGGTAGACACATTAATGAAGTACTCGCCTCTCACGTGGAGGTCCTTCAGCCAGCAGGTGATATTACTACAGGAAGCAGTTCTGCAGTTCTTTCAGGTTGAAGTCAGTAGCAAAAGGAGAGAGAGGGTTGGCGTGGGTTTAAAACCATACGTGCTAACATTTCACAAAGACAGATAAACCCCGTGGCTGGGAAAGATCTAGGCAAACAGGCAATCTCATGAACTATTAGAGCTCATATCTATTCATCTGGGATCTTGGTACTATGTCTTAAAATGTAAAATGTGCATACCCCCTTGCCCCTGCCCCCTGGGGACCCAGCCACCCATGTAATAGACATGGATTGAGTTCTGGGTTCCTGGCTTTAGTCTTGTCCAGGCCTGGCTCTTGTGGGCATTTGGGGATTAAACCAGCAGATGCAAACGTGCTCTCTCTCTCCCTCACTCAAATAAATTGAAAAACAGTGAATAAACATTGTAACAAATATGTTTTTAAAAAATGTATGAAGAACTGGCCAATGTCAAATGCTAAGTTTCTCATGACTTCTTTATATAAAAGCACACACGTATCTACAAGTATCTGTAAATTAACATACTTTAAGGGAGGAATTTTGTTCTCCTGTTTTCTTATTTCCACCACTTTTTACAAAACAGTTTTGCTCAGAGATGACAAGTATGATTTTAACATTGTGCTTTCTTTAGAATTTATGGACTGCTGACTTACTTGAATACTTAATTGGGCAAGCACCTGCTAGATTAATCTCTTTCCCAAAGAAGAGTGTACATCTTAGGAATAGGAGATAAAAAATTATTGGAAAATAGAAGAGGAACATATTTAGCAGATAATAAAAGATACCAGTGGTGATATAGAATAGGGACTTAAAGTTTCTTATTTATTTTTTTGAGAGGCAGAGAGAATTTTCCATCCATTGGTTCATTCCTCAAGTGCCTACATCAACTGGGGCTGGGCCAGACTAAAGCTAGGAACCTGGAAATCAATCTGGGTTGCCCACATGGGTGGCAGAGATCCAACTACTTAAATGATTACCTGCTGCCCTTCAGGGTGCACATTAGTGGTGAGCTGGAACTCAAACCCAGGCACTCCAACATGGGATGCAAACATCCCAAGTGGTGTCTTAACCATCGCACCAAACACTTGTCTTGGAAGGAGGATGTTCGAGGCCTTACATACCCAGTCCCTCACAGATCTTTGTGATGTTCCCAAAGCACACAACACAGAAACATGGGAATTGCAGGAGTCCTTCAGATATCAGGAACTCCAAACATGAATTTTATGTTTTACAATGTCCAAACCTAGACTTGAGCGTTAGAAGTGCTTTCTAAATCACAATTCATGCAAGCCGTCAAGGTGAGATGAGAAAGCTCTGTGTTATCAGGTGGCGAGAGAAAAGCGGCCTCGATTCCAGGTAAGAGAAACAACGAATCACTCCAAGAAACTTTCACACTTAACCTGTCCTCACCAATTCTTTTGTGTGCCGGAAATTCTCACTCTTGAAAGATACAGAAGCAGGTATTTGTCCGATTTTCAGTGGATTTATTTCTCCATTACAACTGATGTCACCAGCCTACAAAGAAGAATGCTTGATCAGATTTAGGAAGCAAAACACTCTATGATGCTCCTGACATGTTAGGGAATCCCGAGCTAGATACTAGAAAAGAGGATGGGTTTTTTAGCCTCTCTTCACTGGTGCTGACCAGGCCACACTGCCTGTAACCATTAAATAAACCCTGGAGTACTCAAATCCTTTGATGTGACTTGATGAGATGGGGTAGGTTCTTATGTGATGAGACAGATTTGCAGTAATAATAGAATGTGAGTTGCTTTAGTTTAGCGAGATTGATGTTGTCTAGTCCCCTTTACACACTACAAGAATTACACTGTTGTAGACCTGCCAAGTGGTAGACCCAGGATAAGTCAATGTCAAGGGTTCTCACCAGAACAGTGCTCCTTGGGTCAGGTTGCATGATGGAAAAACCTGAGGAGCTCATAAAGAAAAGTTCTGATGTTAGGGCCTTACCCCTGGACACTCTGACTTCCTTGCCCTGGGTGGGGCTGGGCAACATTGTTACTTAAAAGACACGGCTCATTTACATGAAGAGCCAGGGTGGAGTATTGCCACCTGCAAAGTCCAGGCTGGCTGCTTGAAGGCCAGAGCCCTAGGTCTGTTTTGTGCTGCTCTAACAGAGACACTGAGAATGGTAATTTGTAATGAACGGACAATTTATTGGCTCACAGTTCTAGAAGCTGGGAGTCAAAACCAAGGTGCTGGCAGCTGGGAAGGCTTTCTGACCACATCATTCCATGTGTGGAGGTCAGAGGGGGACGCGGGAAATGGGGAGCCCAATGTGCCCTTTTGTAAGGACACCAATCCCATCCATGACAAGGGACCCTCATGGCCCCACCACCTCTTTAAGGCCCCAACCTCCTAACACTGACACAAAGGCAATAAACTTTTCAGCTTGAGCTTAGAGAAGATAAACACTGAAACCACAGCTACCAGCTACTAACTGCAGCTGTGTAGACCTACTATGTTCCTGCTATAGACTTGCTTCCAAGTTGACTCCATTTTCTCCTCACAGAGCCCTGACAGCCAGAACTTCACTTGGCAAAACAGGGCTTTTGGAATAATGTCTGCCATTTGTAAGTCCCTAGACACAGACATTTGTCTTCCTGTAACAATACCGTGCTTTTAATATGAAGTTAACTAATTAAATCAATCAATTGGCACTCATGATACATCAGGGTTATCTTCTGTCTGCCACGTGCAAATGTCGGACATGATAATAACCTCATGGCTTATTTCCATCCTGAACAATGCATTTTTTTCTAGCCCACTTTGTCATCCTTACCTGTCCTGTGTGCACTCCCGTCAGGTACATCAGTGGGTTCTTTTCTTTGGTGTATTGAGGGATATGGATGATTACAGATGCCATGCTTACAGGGACACTTCCTGTTGTTACCTGTGTGTGGAAACCCATGCTGGGATCACGACATGGTGCAAGACAAGTGGTCAATAACCCCTGTGTTGATTAGGGTCAACCACAAAGTGGTAAAATCGAGTTTCTTTGGAGGTGACTCACTGCCTTATCATCACACGTTAGGCCTCTGAGTCTTCTTAATGGAAAATAACCTCACCCTCTGTAATTTTAATGAGGAATAATTGGTGACTTGATAAACATGGTATACATGATTGAAAATGCTACCTGTGGAGGTGGGTTGTAGGGTGTGGTCCCACCCCGCCACTGACTAGCAGTGTGGCTTGGGGAAGCAACTCAACCCCTCTGTGCTCCAGTCTTTGTAGAAGAAACTGGATCCAAAACTCAGTAAGTGTGCCCTGGTGCATCAATTGTTACTCATGGAGCTTCGATTCTGCAGTGCTTATGCCCTCCTGATTGTCCAATTATTTTATAATGACCCTAGGAATAATTGTATCAACCTCATAACTGATCTAGGACTTAAATAGGAGTAGCATGTAAATCAATTGATGTGATGGCTGATATTATACTCTCTATAATGTTATTGTGTTATTACAAATCGATTAAAGAATGCAGTTGTCAGATATTATAGTTTATAAAGTTCATTATTTAGATAACAAATCAAGATTCTTTTAAGATTAAAAAAAAAAACCAGTAGGGTTGCAGTCTTGTAGCAGATGAGCAGGAAATGTAAAATAGTACAATGGTACTGCCCTAGGGTAGTGGATGAATTTGCTTTTTATTGTCCAAAGTTTATCTAATAGAATTATTTCTGTGTATATAACTGATAATAACTGAGACATTATAATACTTACTGATGAATAGTCATAGACTTTGGGTTATGCTACTACCTCTACAAAACCCTTATTTGTACACCAATGCATACATCCCAAACAGAAATGGTCTCCATCTCATTAATATTGAACATTTGCCTTCCAGATATCACAGTTACCCTTACCCAAGACGTATCACTATGAACAAAACCCAGTAAGATTTATCGATGGTCTACTTTGTGGTGCTCAAGGTATGAAATGGGAACCAGCAGCATGAGTGTCACCTGGAAACTTGTTAGAAATGTACATTTTTGACTCAGACTTACCCCAGACCTACTGAATCAGAAACTAGATGAATCCTAGCTATCTGTGCTTTAACAAGATCTCCAGATGACCTGCATGTACACTCAAGTTTGATATCCACTGGTGTATTATTTTCTCCCTCTTACCAGGCTCATTTTTTCTTTCCCCTTCCTTCTGATTTGCCTTTCTAATGAGAAGCTTACCAACCTTTAGGGAGAAGATGAATTTCGGACCAATATCTTCAAAACTGTTCACGATGGAAGGAAGATTCCCATCTGAAGAGACTTCATAAAAATTTATGTTGGTGGATCTGTTGGGTGATTGTTTAGAAAGCCAAACATTTTAGTTTTACTGTTCTTTTTAAAAAGTTTTTATTTTCATCCATTTGACAGACAGAGTGACAGAGATAGATGTAGAGTCAGATATTCCACCTGCTGGTTCCCTCCCCAGATGTCTGCAGTAGCCAGTGCTGGGCCAGGCTGAACCAGGCGTTCAAAACTTCATACAGGTCTCTCACATGGGTGACAGGGGCCCAAGCACTTGAACCATCATCCGCTGCCCCCCAGGCTGCATTAGCAGGGAGCTGGATCAGAAGCGGAGGAATAGCACTTCCATCTGGGATGTGGGCATCCCAGGCAGTGGTTTAACCCCCCTGCACTGCAATGCCCACCTCTGCTGTTGTTATTAAAGCTTCCTATTTCTTTAGTAACTTATAGTTTAGATTACAAGTAAAACCATTTAATTATAAAAGCACTACATGAAAACTAATGTTGTATGGGCTTATGGGCCAAAGAATGTTTCTAAGACTAAACTTCCTTTCAAAACATATCCCTTCCTAGTCTTTCTCTTGAGGTTCTGTGATATGTGTTTAGAAGTTATCACATCTCTGAAGTGTTACTTTAGAACTGATGGGGAACTCCTCTCAAGACTGCTGCTTTATTGTCTGGTGTGCTAACAGTGGACACCCAGTCCTTGCAGATTGGATGAATGGGTTTATAAATCAGGGATTCTCTACTTGGTGTGCAAGAAACACAGGCAAAGAATATTGGATATTAGTTCCTATGAGACAGGCCATGCTTTTTTTAAAAATTATTCGTTCTGGCCGGCGCCGCGGCTCACTAGGCTAATCCTCCGCCTAGCTGCGCCGGCACACCGGGTACTAGTCCCGGTTGGGGCGCCGGATTCTGTCCCAGTTGCCCCTCTTCCAGGCCAGCCCTCTGCTGTGGCCAGGGAGTGCAGTGGAGGATGGCCCAGGTGCTTGGGCCCTGCACCCGCATGGGAGACCAGGAAAAGCACCTGGCTCCTGGCTCCTGCCACCGGATCAGCGCGGTGCGCCGGCCGCAGCGCGCCGGCCGCGGCGGCCATTGGAGGGTGAACCAACGGCAAAAGGAAGACCTTTCTCTCTGTCTCTCTCTCTCTCACTGTCCACTCTGCCTGTCCAAAAAAAAAAAAAAAAAAAAAAAATTATTCGTTCTTCCTATCCTTCTGTGGTTCCAAGCCCATGCTAATGGTGTGGGTCTGAATTGCAGTTGGTGGGATCTGTGGGGTGGAGACCACCTTTCAGATGCATTAGAGATCTCTTTAAACTAGAGCTAAAGGCATTGCTGATTAAGGTCTTCCCACAAAGTGATACTAGGTCAGAGGAACCCCCATAGGATTACTCAGACTGGAATGAAACTGGGGACCCTCCTATGTTCTCATTCATTTCTGAGACCTCAAGGCCAGATTCCAACCAGGGCAGCTTCTGTGGTTGGGGGGTAGAGGAATGGGTGGTAGCGGTAGGAGTCTAAGAAGCACTACACACCTTCTGTTTAAATCATAGACAGGCCTGTGTTGTGGTGTAGCAAGTAAAGCTACCACCTGCAATGCCAGAATCCTATATGGGCACTGGTTCTATATTTGGCTGCTATACTTCTGATCCAGCTCCCTGCTAGTGCACCTTGGAAAGCAGCAGAAGATGGCCCAAGTGCTTGGGCCCTGCAACCATGTGGGAGACCCGGATGAAGTGCATGTCTCCTGGCTTTGGCCTGGCCCAGCCCTAGCCATTGTGGTCATTTGAGGAATGAACCAGTAGATGGAAGATTTCTGTCTCTCCCTCCAACTTTGAAATAAATTTTTTAAAAAAATCTTTAAAAAATCTTAGGGACAATTTATCTTCATTATAGGATATTTATTATATTTCCTTAAAAAATGGACTGGACATTTCCTGAGATAAAATTGTTTCCTTCCTAAAACTTTGTCCTTCTCTTTTTTAGGCTTTAAAAAAAACATTTCCAAAGTCTCAAAAGGAAAATATGTCATAGGGAGACTTAAATAGATGTAGTCAAGGTTATGTATATGAGAGGAAACAGTGAGTTGTCAGCCTTACATGGAAAATGGGAAAAGTGACTTGGCTTTGAAACAGAAACCTGGCTGTGTGTGCCAGAATAGTTTGCTTTGCTTTCCAGAGATTTTTGTGTGAGCACATAAAAAGTGACAATTTCTAAATTGATCAATATGTTCTCTTTTCGTTTTTAGATAAGATCTGACATTTTCTCATCTGTTATTTAAGTGTTCCTTAAATCACCTAAGTGTTCATCAGTATATTTACAGTCAGGGGATCTTGCTTCAGAAATAATTCTATCACTGTCTGTTTCTACCCGCCATATTTGTACAATGTAACTGCACATTCATACATATCAGAGTGGCTGCTAAGGAATCTACATAATCTTTTCCAAAAGTTTGTAAAGATGTGTGTTAAATTTTGTTTTTTTTTTGCATGGCATAGAATGTTTAAACAAAATAAAAATGCAAAATAATCTCTCATTAATGTTGGAATGACCCAGCCAAGAACAGAATAAGCTAAATATGATAAGCTACATATGATAAGATAAATATGATAAGAAAACTTTTCTAAGATTACATAAAAAGGTATAGAAAAGTATTTTACCACTACCACTATCCATTTGTACTTTTCATTTTTTTTTTTGAAGATTTATTTGAGAAACAAAATAAGAGAGAGAGGGAGAGACAGGGAGAGAGAGAGATTTTCCATCTGCCGTTCACTCACAAATGGCTACCTTGGTCAGGGCTAGGCCAGGCAGGAGCCAGGCCTGTGCACTTGGGCCATATTCCTCTGCTTTTCTGGGCACATTAGCAGGAAGCTGGGTTGGGGAGCAGCTGGGCCTTCAACTGGCTGGTATCATGGTGGTGGTTTAACACACTATAGCACAACAGTGGCCATACTTTTCTTTTATAAAAAGTATTGATAGGACATGCGTTGGTGATAGCATTGGGAATCATTTTAGCATTTGTTCTCTATAATTCTTTGCATTAAAATGTTAACTCTATGTTTTAAAAAATATTACAATGTATTAGAATCTAAGTTACTACCAGAAAAATACGTGGCTACGATGTCAGACAGTAAAATGAATCTTTTATATTTATTTTGTGTTAAAGTGTCTGAAAAAAAATTAGTAGAAGTGTGAAACCATAAAAAAGCTGCATCAACAAAAGGCACCCAAGGAGAGGAAACACCAGTGAGTAGTTCAGGTAATGTGGTAAGAGCAAGCTCTTTGGTTGCATTTGTTTTTAATTACTTATTTTAGCAACTGGGAGTCCTTTGACATCTGAAGTTCCTGATTGATTTTTCAGGGATGGGTGGCTTGGGCTGGATTCTGTTTCTGCCTGTGCTGTTCACAGCACACTGGACACAGAAGCATTCCTCTCATCTTTGCTCATGTGGCTCAGGCTCTAGACATGATGGCATATTTTCCTTTCTCGTTTTGCTCAGTGATCAGCTGGGGTGATATGCTGGAAGTTAGAGCAACCTGTCACTGAACCTTGGAAAATGCTGCCATGTATTTTCCAGGGGTCATTGATTTAGCTGGGAATGAGCACAAGGCTTCAGTAGGTAGAGACGTCTGGGGCCCAGGCTGGAGGTGGGCATTGCCTGCAGCCCACACACTGGCACAGCTGTGCTCCGTGGCTGTGCCATGAACTTGCCTCACTTCCAATCGTGAGTTAAGATTAAAGCAGTCTATTATCGCCCTTAGTATTTGTAAGTTACCCACTTCCCAAATCACCCATTTCTGTCAACAATTTAGGACAGTGATACCGGCCAGTATCGCTTTGCCCACTGCTCTCAGGTTTACTAGCTTTGAACAAGCAAGAAGAGGGAATAAAGCATTTCTTCATGGATGACTCCCTCTGGAAAATTCCTCGCTTCCTCCTGGATGGAAGAAGACTGCAAATGTTCATTTTCCACCCAGAAACTAGACTGGATCTACTTCCAGTATCTGACGATTTAACCTGTGACCATAAACAGTATTGGTTGGGAATTACTCTATGCAAAGCATTATGCTTGGGGCTTGGATAACCTAACGGGGGAACTGCTTGAGCTTTCATGTGGACATTAGGAAGCAGGCAGTGAGAAGAAAGTGTGGCGACGCTCAGAGTTCTCTTTTCACATCTCAGAGAGTTTGTAGCTCCTCTGAGGGCTGATAGAGGAGCTTCCCTGCGGCACATGGCCAAAGAGGAACTCCTCTGTCTTTGCAATGCCATTCACAGTCAATAATCTTAAATAGTCACTCAGGTTTTCCTAGAGTCAAACTTGTCTGTGGACTTCTATTTCTTTTTTAAAGATTTATTTATTTTATTCGAAAGGCAGATCGACTAAGCTATTGTCAGGGGAGGGAGGGAGAAGAATCTCCCATCCACTGATTTACTCCTGATATGGCCCCAACGGCCAGGGCTGGGCTAGATTGAAGCCAGGAGCCTGGAGCTCCATCCTGGGTGGCAGGGGCCCAAGTGCTTAGGCTGTCTTCTGCTGCCTTCCCAGGCACATTAGCAGGGAGCTGGATTGGAAGCAGAGCAGCCAGGACTTGAACTTGTGCTACAGTATGGGAGGCCAGTGTCACAGGTGGCAGCTTACCGTGCCAAGCCCTTGGACTTCTGTTTTAGTTCACAAGTTGAGATGTACTGATCCAAATTCTTGCTTTAGGAATGTACATACACAGTAATTTTGTAGTCACGGCCAATGTATTAGGCTCCCCACTGCTTACCTACCTTGTCAGGTGAATCTCGGCATCATACAGCAGAGGTATTTTGAGGCTGACTGCATTATCTGCCAGGTTTTCTTCTTGGCTTTCACTGTTAAAACAAACACTGGGAAATTACTTAAAGATATTTTAAAGGCCAGATATCATCAACCCATGACTTCACTGTGTTTACCTTATGGCTTGGAAACTGACAGATGCCTGATTCTGAAGGTTTTGAAGATTGAAGTCAAAGTTTACAGTAAAAGTCACCTACACACAAAATTAACATTTGTCAAGCTTATGCATCATACTCGAAGAAAAATGTTTCCAATAAAAGAAAACTCATTCCTAGTTGATTGTGTATTGTATCCACCTTAAGCTGTTCCTGCTTTAGCATGCTCACTCTAGGGACAGCTCAACTCTCAATGGACCATCCAAGTTACTCATACACGTCTGAACTGGAAACCTCTGTGATGGTGTGAAATTTGTTTACCAAGTGTTAACAAATGTTTTCTAGGGGCTGGCTTGGTGGCACAGTGGGTTAGGCTGCCATATGCAATGCCAGTATACCATACTGGAGCCCCAGTTCAAGTCCTAGCTGCTCCACCTCAGATCCAGCTCCTGCTAATGTGCCTAGGAAGGCAGAAGTTGCTGCCCAGTATTTGGGCCCTGCTACCCATCTGGGCGATTCAGATGGAGTTCCAGACTCCATCTATTGCCAGCCTCCTTCTATTGTGGCCATTTGGGGAATGGACCAGAGGATGAAGATTATCTTTCTCTCTCTCTCTGTCTTCCTCTTCCTGTCTCCCCCTTTGTCTGTCTGTCATTCTGCCTCTTAAATAAATACATCTTAAGAAAAAACTGGTATCTGTAATTCTGTGTACAGCACTTTGGTCAACACTTTTAGGCAAAAAGAACTTTTTCCATTGCATGTACTTTTTGGAATAAATGGCATAAGGGAGACTTTATTTAATAACTTAAAATATTAAGATGTTAAAAGGCTTCCACAAAGTATATAGCCTATTATTGTGTGATGCCCATCAAAAGATGATATCCAACACAGATGATGCTACAACAGTAAATTAACTAGGGTGTTGGGAAGGTGCTAGCATGGATGTGGGTGTGGAATGCAAGTTGTACCTGTTGTTGCTTCCTTAAAGCAGGGTAGCCTACATTGCAGGTAACAGACTTCTGAGATGAAGCAAGCTGGCATGTCACTTCTGTTCCATCAACCTGAAGATAACCAAGGACAAAAAAACGATCCATTAGAGTGCACATACACATTGGAAGGTACAGAGGGATATTTTGGCAATAAGGTTGGTTTCACACTAAAATAGTTTATCATTCCCTAAAATTTGAAAGTCTTGTACTGTCCAGTTTCCAGTATGATTATTATTGCTGATTCTAAAGATAAGCAGCACATCCTACAAGCCAAAGAAGAGCTTTAGTACAGAACTTCTTTCCCAGCAGGAAACTGTAGTTCTTATATTTCAGAAACACAATGAGTTTTAATCCAATATTTAGAAGATTATCTTTAGTACATATCTTTCTCTCAATGTATTTGAAATTTGTGTATTTAAGAGAAGGAAACAAAATCATATCAGTGTTTATATATTTTTAATAATTTAAGTAATCCTTTAGTTTTCTGTTTTTTCTTTTTAAAATAAGAAGTTATCATTTAGCACAGTATGTTTATATTATTTTATTTGTTTGGTGGGGGGTAGAGAGAATGAACAAACTCCATCCACTAGCTCACTCCCCAAATGCCCACAGCAGCCAGAAATGTGTTCTGTTGGGGCCAGGAGCTGGGAGCTCAACCTGGCCATCAGAGACCGAACCCCTGGAGCCACTGCTATTTCCCAAGGTCCGCATTAGCAGGAACCTGGAATCAGGAGCGGGAGCTGGGAGTTGAACCACAGGCTGTTTAAGTACTAAGGTCAGGATTGGTGTCAAACTCTAAATTTATTAAGTTCACTTTAAACTGGATGCAACTATTACTCTCTTAATTGGGAAAATCTCAGCTTTTTCCTTCTCTCCTTTTTTCCCCCCTCCATTGTTGATGCTAGGAGAGGGACCGGGGCACTCATGGTCAAGTGTGTTGCTGGTTTGGTGATCAAGTCAGCACGATGACCTGGCTTTGCTGGAATGCATCCTCTTGGCAGCAGTAAGACATGTGGTTGCAAAGCTCGGGCTGAGCTGTGGGACTTGAGTGTGTCTGAGCAAGTGCACAGCATCTGTGCAGCACGCAGCAGCCACATCACACGGATGGCTCGGGAAGGTGATGGGAGTGTCTGGCTACTGCGGCCAAGTACCCGGGTGAAGGAAAAACTGAACGAGGCTCGAAGCAGAAATGGCCTAGATACAGAGCCAGACCAGGTCCTCGTGTGGTTTAACTAGTTGGCAGTCAAGAGTCAGTAGTGATCATGCTGGGGTTGAATGTGCTGAACAGCTACAGGAACAAGGGGATTTGAGTAAATGTAAGGAAGTCAGGACTTGATAATAAGTAGGAAACCCAATAGCGGCACACATGGGGGCCATCACATACCGGCATGGAAGATGAAGCAAAAAACAAGTTTTCTGAAAAATTAGCAACAATTCTAGTGTTGTATGCACTTTCCTTTTTATTTTTCAGTGTTACTGAAAATGTTAACCGTTTGTTTTGATTGCTGACAATAAAAGGTTGTTCTCTGTTAAAAGCAAAAAAGGAGAAAGAGAAAAAGGAGCCTTAAAGTAAAAAAATAAAAAGGCCAGTATTCCAAAACGTCATGCATTTAAAAAATAAACTCTGGATTATTTGGTATACTGAGAAAATTGCTTAATAAATTATCTGCATATTAAAATGATACTGACAATAAAATAATAAATGCCATGGGATTTTCTTCTTCATTGCTCTTAATGACATTACAGAGACAGGAGCCATCCAAACACAATAATTTTACATTTCTTACTGCTCTACACTTAGGCAGATGGCAGAACCTAAACTTTGCTTTTAAAGTCATTTACTATTATAAATGTTTCTTTGTAGAAGAAACTCCAGAAATATTATTTGAATGAAACAATTTTAGTGTGTCTTTATTTCTACATCTTACATAAGCTTTCAAGTCACACTTACTGGGTAGCTGGCAGCTGCTTGACATTGAGAACCAGATCTGAGATGCAAAGCCCATCACCACCACAGTCTTTGTAGAAAGGGATCTACAAAAGAGGGGGAAATCCTGTACATTTTCTCCTGTGCTAATTACACAAGAATGCATAGCATCATTCCATGTATGCAAAGTTCAAAACCATGCAAGACCAAGCAGTGTTTAGGAACATACACAGGTTGAACAAAGTCATAATGAGAAGCATTGATAAATAAATATAAAATTCAAGATAATGTTTTGACCAGGGGGAACTGGATTACAGTGGATATGATGGGAGTAGCAGAGCTTCCTACATATTGGAGATATTTATTTTCAAGTGGGTGGTGACCATTAGGTATTTGATTTTTATTATTTATCCCTTCAACAAATATTCATTAAACATGAGGTATGCCATGCACTGCTCCAGGGGCTGGAAACTGGGTGAAAAAGACAAAAATTCCTGCTGACATAGAACTTACATACTAGTGAACTCTATACTTCATTTAGAAAATCAAAAACATTTTAAATTTTTATTTATTTTGCAGGCAGACAGAGAGATAGCTCCCATCCCCTGGCTCATTCCCCAAATGTCTACAACAACTGGGGCTGGGAACGAACTCAATCTGGGTCTCCCTACTGGGAAGCTTGATTTGGGAGCAAACCCAGGCTCTCTGATAAGAGGTACAGGTGACACAATGCAGCATCTTACCTGACAGATCAAATACCTCCCTGAAAACTGAATTTAGAGACTGTCTTCAGTATCTTCCAAACATTACTGCAGTGACTGTGAGACACTGTTTGCCAATGAAAACCCAGGAAGGGCAGACCACACTTACACTGAAGACCTTGGCAGTCTCAGAATAGGCTTCCAGGGCAGGGCTAGTGCCCGGGTTTTCCAGACTGATGTCCACATGCAAGTCCAAAGCGTTCACAACGTCAGAGGGCTCCTAAACACACACACACATGCTTGGTCAGTTTATTAGGGTACAACAGCTTTAAAACAAGAACAGGGCCACAAACACGTTTACAATGGAAAACACAGTGAGCCTTCTATTATGTAGAATGCCCTTGTCATGTACGACCAAGTCTCTTACTTCTCTTACAATTCCACTTGTAGCCCCTCCACTATTAAGAAACCTAAAAACACTTAGGTATAGCAAAAATCTGAAAGAAATTCTTAGTTAAGCTCATCACTATATTGATTAACACACAAGCATTACACATATGTAGATAACATTCCAGTTACAATGCTTATAAAATTACTGTCAATATTGTCCTCTTGGTTGTTGGCCAAGTCCTCCTTTTTAAGATTTGTCCATTTAAAAAGCAGAGTATGAGGCCGGCGCCGCGGCTCACTAGGCTAATCCTCCGCCTAGCGGCGCCGGCACACCGGGTTCTAGTCCCGGTTGGGGCGCCGGATTCTGTCCCGGTTGCCCCTCTTCCAGGCCAGCCCTCTGCTGTGGCCAGGGAGTGCAGTGGAGGATGGCCCAGGTGCTTGGGCCCTGCACCCCATGGGAGACCAGGATAAGCACCTGGCTCCTGGCTCCTGCCATCGGATCAGCGCGGTGCGCCGGCCGCAGCGCGCCGGCCGCAGCGGCCATTAGAGGGTGAACCAACGGCAAAGGAAGACCTTTCTCTCTGTCTCTCTCTCTCTCACTGTCCACTCTGCCTGTCAAAAAAAAAAAAAAAAAAAAAAAAAGCAGAGTATGAGAGGAGAGGCAGAGAGACAGGAGACAGGGAGAGGGAGAGAGGGAATCACATTGAGTGTCAGGGACCCCACCACCTGGGCCATTATATGCTGCCTTCCCCCATGCTTTTGTAAGAGCCTGGTTGGAAACAGAACAGCCAGGATTTGAACCTGCATTCTTATATGGAATGCAGACATCACTAGTGGTGGCTTAACCCACTGTACCACAACACTGGACCCAACTATGTCTTTTTTAATATTTATTTATTTTAAAGTTAGAGTTACACAGAGAAAGAAGAGGAGGCAGAGAGGGAGGGAGAGAGGTCTTCCATCCACTGGTCCACTCCCCAATTGTCTGCAACGGCTGGAGCTGCACTGATCCGAAGCCAGGAGCTTCTTCTGGTCTCCCATGTGGTGCAGGGGCCTAAGCACTTGAGCCATCTTCCACTGCTTTCCCAGGCCATAGCAGAGAGCTGGATTGGAAGTGGAGTAGCTGGGACTTGAACCAGCGCTCATATGGGATGCCAGCTCTGCGGGGGGCGGCTTTACCCGCCAGCTCCCCAGCTATGTCTTTCTACTTACTATCATAGGGAGGTTTTTTTTTTTTTTTTTTTTTTTTTTTTTTTTTTTTTTTTGACAGGCAGAGTGGACAGTGAGAGAGAGAGACAGAGAGAAAGGTCTTCCTTTTGCCATTGGTTCACCCTCCAATGGCCGCCACAGCTGGTGCGCTGCGGCCGGCGCACCACACTGATCCAAAGGCAGGAGCCAGGTGCTTATCCTGGTCTCCCATGGGGTGCAGGACCCAAGCACTTGGGCCATCCTCCACTGCACTCCCTGGCCACAGCAGAGAGCTGGCCTGGAAGAGGGGCAACTGGGACAGAATCCGGCGCCCCGACCGGGACTAGAACCCGGTGTGCCGGCGCCGCTAGGTGGAGGATTAGCCTAGTGAGCCGCGGCACCTGCGTATCATAGGGAGTTGCAACGAAATCTCTGGGAAGGAATAGTATGATCTAGAGTGGAAGGTGCCCAGGATATGCTGTCAGTAAGGGACAAGACGACTGTCTTCTTTAGTTGAAAACTGACTCTGTTCCATACAAAACCTTTTCTGTTCTACAGTCGCCTTCTACAAAGGTGATTCCCGTGTCCTAAATTAAACTCCCCAACTCTGGCCCTAGCTGACTGTTCGGAGTTGCACTGCTCCTTGTGCATTTAAGAGGATGCATGCTTCACTCACCAGTCATTAAAGCCAACCCTATCCAGCTCCAAGTCCAACTTTTTCACTTGGACTTTGGTACAGAGGGAGAGGATTTGCAGCCTTGCAGGAGGCACGGGCCCCTTCCGGTTTCTGAGGCTTCCTGTCTAATGAAACCTGTGGGAATGCCAAACTATGCAGTCCTCTTCCAAATCTCTTCCCAGATCCCATCAGGGAAACACAATGTCCACACCAGTGAAAAATCTTAATAATCATATTGCCTCTTCCTGGGAAATGATATGTTCATTTTCACTTAGCCCATTCCCAGGCAGGCCTTACTCCTCTCTTGAGCCCTGTGAGGGCCCTGACCACTTAACAGCTGCTCGACTATGAAGAAAATGTCCTCATCTTGCTGCAGACTTGGCACTTAGGATGGACTTCACTGGTATTTATAGCAAATGGTAAATAGGATTTATTTTTATTAATATCTATTTTTCTTAATATTTTTCATATATATATGACGGAGCTCTTTCAACCTACTGGTTCACTCCTCAAATGGCTATAGCATCCAGGACTGGGCCAGGTTTAAGCCAGGAGCCTAAAATTCCATCCAGGTCTCCCAGTGGGTGACAAGGACTCAAGTACTTGAGCCGTCACCTGCTGTCTCCCAGGATGCATTGGCGGGACTTTAAACAGCACTCTGATATAGGAGTCTTAAAGTGTAATTTTTGTATCATTCATCTACATTGAAAAGAACCGGGGTACCCCACAAACCTGCATATTTCTTGGACCTTCAACTCTGAATTTCTAGTGATGGGGACCCAGAATATGCATTTTATAGGCTATCTAGGCAGTTCTTATGCAGTCTGAACTCTGAGAATTATATTTAGGCAAGTAAATAGTTCTTTTTAAAGTTGTTTCCTGAGAGAAATACACTTTCAAATACCATTATGTGGTTGCTAAGGGGAAACAGTCACATAATTTATAAAATAAATTTCCTGTTGGAAGTTTAACCCCAAGAAGCATTTTTCCTACTTGGAAGATTTTCAAAATCTATGAGAAATATCAAAATTATAGCATAATATTAGAACAAGTAAATTCTACCTCCACCTGATCTACCACCCTTGGTATATATGAAATAATAGAAATTACAACTGGAATGATCATTTTCTTTAAAAAAAAAAAAAAAGATTTGTTCATTTGAGAGGCAGAGTTACAGATAGAGGGAGGGAGAGCCAGAGACAGAGAAGTCTTCCATCCACTGGTTCACTCCCCTAATGGAAGCAACAGCCAGAGCTGGGCCCATCAGAAGCTGGGACCTTCTTCCCCCTCTCCCATGTGGGTGCAGGGGCCCAAGCACTTGGGCCATCTTCCATTGCTTTTCCAGGCCATCAGCAGGGAGCTGGATAGAAAGTAGAGCAGACAAGCATGGAATTGGCACCCATATGGGATGCCAGCACTGCAGGAGGAGGCTTAACCTACTAGGCCACAATGCTGGCCCAAGGAATTATCATTTTCAGTACCTTAAAAATGGGTGAAATTTTCCCTGGTCAGAAAATATCAAAATACAGTACCAACTAAAAGTTGGACCTGTTAAACATTTAAGAAAGTGCTGTTTCTTGATTTTTTAATGTACCTTATTTGTGGCCTTTTTCTCATGAAATTTTACACAAAAATACTACCTTACATATTAATAGACTGACTGCTAATGTTAGCATAAAGGAAACGGGCTTCTTCAAATTAGACAAGAAAGGCATTAAGTCTAGAAGTGCAAGTGTTTGTTAACTCATAATTTTTGTTTTTAGACTTTGACCATTCAGCAATCTTTAAGAGGAAATGAGGTGAACAGAACCCGGAAACCTTACCTGGATGTGAATGATGTGCTCAGAGCAGCTCTGTGCTTGGTTTACTAGCATATTCTTCTGCAGGTACCTCTCATTATTTTCTTTAAATAAGCCTCTGGAGGTTACTCTGGAGGAAAATCCATTTGCATCAAGTGTGATATTATACACAATGGCTACGACAAAAATTACAAAAAAGTCTTACTACAAATGAATTTATAAAGAAGACAATCCCTGATTTATTGTATCTTACTGGACGAAGTCTCTGGCTTCAAGAAAATATAGAAACAGTATTCGCATTGGCAGCTTGTGGACCATGGGTAGCCTCACAGGCCATTTGTAGTTCTAGCCCTGATATGTAGATGACAATGAATATGAAGAAATGTGGTTCAGAGAAATGTGGCTTGTAGAAGAAACTTGGACCTGCCACCGGGAAACTGGATGAACATGGGCCAGTTACTCACTCAAACATTTGCTTCATCATCCATAATGCAGAGAATGGAAAATTCTTGAGTGTCCACCGTCACACTCTCACATGTTATCTTAGTCAAGGTTCACTAAATTTGGACAGTGGATATTGTTATCCTATTTTTCAGATAACAAACTAGAACAAAAGAGGGAAATTAATTCATCCGATTTCACACAGTTAAGGCACTGTCAGAAATAAAATGGAGGTCTTTTTGAAACTACAGCTTGTGTTCAATGCCATTTTAAGGATTAACTTTTTTTTTTTTTTTTTTTTGGACAGGCAGAGTGGACAGAGAGAGAGAGACACAGAGAAAAAGGTCTTCCTTTGCCGTTGGTTCACCCCCCATTGGCCGCCGCGGCCAGTGCACCACGCTGATCCAAAGCCAGGAGCCAGGTGCTTCTCCTGGTCTCCCATGCAGGTGCAGGGCCCAAGCACTTAAGCCATCCTCCACTGCCCTCCCGGGCCACAGCAGAGAGCTGGACTGGAAGAGGGGTGGGACTAGAACCCAGTGTGCTGGCGCCGCAAGTGGAGGATTAGCCTAGTGAGCCGCGGCGCCAGCCAGGATTAACTATTACTGTGGGGAGTAATTTAGATAGTCTAAGGGAACAAGTACTGTGCCTGGCATATTCTAGAAGCTTTCGTGGAGAAAGGCATGAAATATGGTAGCAGAAAAGTTGGAATCAGACAGACTTGACTTAAATGATAAATCCAGGGGCCGGCGCCGTGGCTCACTTGGTTAATCCTCCGCCTGTGGCGCCGGCATCCCATATGGGCACTGGGTTCTAGTCCCGGTTCTCCTCTTCCAGTCCAGCTCTCTGCTGTGGCCCAAGTGCTTGGGCCCCTGCACCCACATGGGAGACCAGAAGGAAGCACCTGGCTCCTGGCTTTGGATAGGTTCAGCGCCGGCCATAGCAGCCATTTGGGGCGTGAACCAACAGAAGGAAGACCTTTCCCTCTGTCTCTCTTTCTAACTCTACCTGTCAAATAAATTTTTTAAAAAAGTAAAAAAGAAAAATCCACAGAGTTCATGAATGAAATCTAACTTTGACAATTTACTTAAATCTTTAAAAAAAAAAAAAAAGAAATAGAGGTTCAGAGAGTTTATTTGAAAGTCAGAGTTACACAGAGAGGAGTCAGAGAGAGAGAGGTCTTCCATCCGATGGTTCACTCCCCAGTTTGCTGCAATGGCTGGAGCTGTGCCGATCCGAAGTCAGGAGCCAGGAGCTTCTTCCGGGTCTCCCATGTGGGTGCAGAGGCCCAAGGACTTGGGCCATCTTCTACTGCTTCCCCACACCGTAGCAGAGAGCTGGATCAGAAGTGGAGCAGCCGGGACTCTAACCAGCATCTATATGGGATGCCGGCACTTCAGGCCAGGGCGTTAACCCGCTGTGCCACAGCGCCAGACCCTGAACCTCTATTTCTTTGTTGATTAAAAAAAATGTCAAGCCAAGGAAGTGAAAAATCAAAAATAAAATAAAATAAAAAACCTGCCAGTAGTCACTATCTGACCTGTTGGAATGATGACCTTTAGCTGCAGCCCACGACCAGTGTGTCCAAATACGAGAAAGAGCATCTGATGCTATTCATAGCATTTACAGCCTCATTCGCAGCTACTCTATCTTATTACTTTTCAGTGTTTTAAATGTTGAATATACTTCCATAACATTAATTCTCCATGTTACGTTTAAGGTATCTACTGGAGATTTTATATCATCTTTCTTGTTTCCTTAAAGAGGCCAGCAAAGATAAATTGACTATAAAAACTTCAAATGAACTAAAAATAGAGGTGAAAGAGAAGCAATGAGGAAATAAAGGCAGGGAGGTGACTGTATAAATAGGACAAAATGTATAAGATTATACTTTTTGGTGTTTTTAAGCAGCTTGGTAAAAATGTTTAGTCTCACAGGCACTTTATTAATTTTTATTGTTATTAATCTTACATTGGAGTGTGCACCTGATGCAATAAATAATTGCAATCATATGCCTTATAAATTCATTTGTCACCACTGTGGAGACAGGATTCATGGCTTATACACTATTATTGCCAGGTCACGGAGTGACAAATGACTATGATCTGGCTTGTTTGTTGGGACCTGAAGGCTCAGAGGATAGATGTTCATTTTAAGAAATCGTGGCAGCCGGCCAACGGAAAGAAAATTGCCTGAAAGTATAATTTTTGAGTGTGCAGAACAGAAGCATTGAAGACCAGTCAAAAAGTAGGAGGAACATGATGTCAGTGCACTCATGCTTCAGGGCCAGAGAAGCTGGCCAGCCAAGCATTTCTGCCAGTGATTGTATTTCCAATTGAATGCAGACTAGCAACTCAGTGTTTGTATGGCAGATTTTGACTTCACAATCATCATTGCTCCGATGGATGTGTGCTATAAGTCAGATCTGTGAATTATGCTGCTTAAAGTTGGGTTTGAACACTTGATAAAAGCCTAAAAATGGGTATAAAAAGTAGCAAAATAAGGAAATTGTGCCAAGATATGACTCAAATTTCTACTTTGTGTTCTTATCCAATTTATTTCTCGCTATGAGTCATGGCAAATAACTTGTCTTTAAGTTTTGGGTTTTGAAATAGGTTTAACTTTTTTTAGCACTTAATTAAAACCCTGTAGGAACCACAGGTTCTGAAGTTGAGAGCCAAAATCTGATGGAAGTGGGATTAGAACCCATAAGACAGCAACGAATGAAAGACAGCATTTAAGTCAACTGTCACTGGGGCAGGGGAGATGAAGGTGGGAGAGAGCACTTAGTGAAGACTCTAGAGAGGATACAGGTCCTTCAGCCATGTCTGGAAAGATGACAGAGACAGAGAGAGAAGATGACAATTCCTGCTGTTTTTTTTTTCCCCAGTGTTTTTCTTTTTTTTTTCTTTTTTTTTTTTAATAGGCAGAGTGGACAGTGAGAGAGAAAGACACAGAGAAAGGTCTTCCTTTGCCGTTGGTTCACCCTCCAATGGCCGCCGCGGGCGGCGTGCTGCGGACGGCGCACCGCGCTGATCTGATGGCAGGAGCCAGGTACTTCTCCTGGTCTCCCATGGGGTGCAGGGCCCAAGCACTTGGGCCATCCTCCACTGCACTCCCTGGCCACAGCAGAGAGCTGGCCTGGAAGAGGGGCAACCGGGACAGAGTCTGGCACCCCACCGGGACTAGAACCCGGTGTGCCCTCAGTGTTTTTCTCACACTCCCATCTGGTGCAATATATTTCAGAATTTTGTTCACCTTTCTGGATTATTTAGAAAATTTAAAATAATGGGTAGAAATTATATATTGCTTTGCATTTTTTTGCTCAATATTTCATGCTCATTAATTCCTCAAGAATAGGAATAACACTTGAAAAATGTGACTGAACATATTCTATCTAGATTATGATATATCCAGAATACGACATACTCATTTAAGAGTAGAGGCAGCCCACTTAGTCTGTGTATGCCTAATGATTAAGTAAGGAAACTGTGGGTAAGAGACAGAGGATGGACTCTTTTTTTTTTTTTTTTTATTTGACAGGTAGAGTTATAGACAGTGAGAGAGAGAGAGAGAGAGAAAGGTCTTCCTTCCATTGGTTCACTCCCCAAATGGTGGCAATGGCCGGCGCCACGCCAATCTGAAGCCAGGAGCCAGGTGCTTCCTTCTGGTCTCCCATGGAGGTGCAGGGTCCCAAGCACTTGGGACATCCTTCCACTACCTTCCCAGGCCACAGCAAAGAACTGGACTGGAAGAGGAGCAACCGGAACTAGAACCCAACACCCATATGGGATGCCGGCACTGCAAGTGGAGGATTAATCAAGTGAGCCACGGCGCCGACCCAGAGGATGGACTCTTGAGAGCCCATGATTATGCCACAGAGATTATAATGTTCAGCAGCAGAATGTCACCTTCTAGAGTTGAGGGGGGAAGATCTAAAACTCTCCATGCCTAATGAACCATTGTAAGGCACTTCAAATGCACAGCAATTTGAGGGTCTACAACTAAAGACCTTAATTCTTTGGGTCTAGAAACCAAAACATAGGTTATATTTAGGACTAAAACTCTGCAAGTAAACCTGTCTCTCTAGACTACAAACCAAAACATAGGTTGGTTATATTTAGGGCTGAAACTCCATAAGCAAACCCATCCCAGTACAGGTTATTTCAGGTCCACGCACCCACTTGACTGTTTGGCCTACTAGGTCTAAACTTCGCACTGAAGCAGAGTTTGAGGAGTATCTGAGCATTCTTGTTCAACAAAGTGATCTTTTCTGGTGTGAATGAAGCTTCCACAGTTACATCAGCAATACTTTGTGACCTGAAAGGCAAATGCAAACAAGTAAGTGGACGTTATTACACAGCACACATATCATAACTTGGAGGACACAGTGCCGAATCTGCTGAATTCTGGCTCTCAGGGACTCACCAGAGTTGAACCACTTGACCAAAAGCACCAACGGACACATCAGTGATGGAATCTCCATTTAAATCTCCATAGCCGTCCAAGGACCTCCCAAAGTACTGGAGATGGCTCCTAAAAGCTCTATCAGATCCTAAGATTTTCTTAACAAAAAAAAAAAAAAAAAAAGCTAGTTTGATATTAATATATTCTCTATCTAGACATTCTCCACATTGTCTTTATTCTCCACAAAATTCCATTGTTTTTCAATTACATCCCATTTCTGTATCACAGTTGAAGCCACACTTTAATCAAGGAAATAGCATGAATCTTTAAAGTTACAGAACAGCACAGAAGAGTGAAAAATCAGTGAACTGGAAATGAACTGAAGCAGGTTCAGGCCTTGGTCCCTGTCTCAGCTGTCTTCCTTCAGGTCTTACTCAAAAGTTGCCTTCTTAGTGAGGCCTCCTTGGTCACATTTTCTACCATCCGATATCTCTCATTCCTGAAATGTTGTTCTCTATTATTTTAGTTTTCTATCTTTCAAAACATTCCAGAGCATTTATCAGTATCTGGAATACTTCATGTTATTTACTCATAAATCTTTTTGTCAATTACCTCTGCCATTAGAAGTCCACAAAATCCACAAAAATCTGATTTTTTTTTTCTGTCCTGTTCTTTACAGAATACTCGGATTCTAGAATAGTACTAGGCACAGAGAAATAATACAGGCTCAAGAAATATTGTTGAGTGAATAAATAAGGTTATGAAATAAAGGGGTGGCCTACACATTACTCCTTAGCTCTAACATGATGATACTAACAGGCAAACCCATCACTGTGTAGCTCATAGATTACCTGCGAGTACTTTGTGTGAATGGTGCTCTGATGACCATGCTGGCCATTGTAGATATACACAGCTCCAGAGTTCTGGTTTTCTAAAGGGGAACCGACAATCACATCATTCAAGCCATCCATGTTGATGTCTGCAAGAGCAGCAATGGCTGAACCAAACCGTGCATTTTCAGTGCCCTCGGGCCCTTCCAGGAGCTGCTGCAGGTCCAAAATGCCCTTGAAAAGGGACGGGAGGGTGAGAGGATGATTAAAGCAAACCGCATGACTGGCATAATTAAAATTCACAGCAACTGATGACCAAGCCAATATTTCAAAATGATAAAAGTGGATAGGGTTTTTAAACTTAGGGTTCAACATACTCAACTTATGAAGAGAATTTTAAATCAGAATTACAGGTCCTAGGATATCTGCTCATAAAACAAGGTGAGATATAATTTTTTTTAAATTTATTTGACAGGTAGAGTTATAGACAGTGAGAGAGAGAGAGACAGAGAGAAAGGTCTTCCTTCCATTGGTTCACTCCCCAAATGGCCGCTACGGCCGGTGCTGCACTGATCCTAAGCCAGGAGCCAGGTGCTTCTTCCTGATCTCACGTGCAGGTGCAGGAGCCCAAACACTTGGGCCATCCTTCACTGCCTTCCCAGGCCACAACAGAGAGCTGGACTGGAAGAGGAGCAACCGGGACCAGTACCCGGAGCCCATATGGAATGCTAGTGCCACAGGTGGAGGATTAACCAAGTGAGCCACGGCACCGGCCTGAGATATAATTCTTCTTACTGGAGCTGAGCAACCGAAATGAAAGCCTTTCCTTTATCTTTTTTCTTTAGTATTAGAATCTTGGCTTGTATCCAAACCTTTAGATGTAAAAATTTTCAGTAAAGATCTACTAATATATTGAGTGAAGTTGAGGTAGACACAAATTCTACCCAAAGGAAAAGACATTACAGAGAAGCAGATACAGGAAGAGAGACAGAGACAGAGAGAGACAGAGAGAGAGAGACAGAGAGAGAGAGACAGAGAGAGAGACAGAGACAGAGACAGAGAGACTGACTTCCATCTGCTGGCTCACTTCCCACATAGCCCCAATGGCTGGGGCTGGGCCAGGCTGAAGCCACATGCTTCTTCTGGGTCTCCCACCTGGGTGGCAGGGCCCCAAGTACTTGGGTCACCTTCTACTGCTTTTCCCAAACCATCAGCATGGAGCGGAAGGGGAGCAGATGGGACTCAAACTGGTGCCCATACGTGATGCCGGCATTACCGACAGCAGCTTTAATCACTATACCACAATGCCAGCCCAATTTATTTAATTTTCAAATCAGTAAACATGCATTTCCCTTATTGTTTACTCAATTACAAATTCTATATAGAGAGATTTACTATATATATACACAACTGTATATTTGTAGTCATAATTTATAGACATAATTGTTTTAGAATAGT